>NC_048276.1:32760599-33058099 GCF_009762535.1 Notolabrus celidotus | reverse complement strand
ATCATGATACGCATCAAATCGCTGTTAAAAAGAGTCGTTAACCCCTAGTTTTTAAGTTTCTCCTCACACTGAAACTAAAACTGGTGTTACTAAGCAATGCTCATAGTGTTCAGGTGTTCTTGTTTAAAAAAGAAACTTTTAAGAACCAAAATGAATACTGTATTGTATAATTCTATAATTGTATAATTGTATAGGTGTGTGTGTTTGGTTTAACTAAAGGATCAAACTTCAGAAAACCTTGCAAGTGGACACCAAGATTACAATTCATTGATATCTTCATTATTGTAGGCCTGAAATGATGTAATATGTTGTGTCTAAGCTCTAGTGCTGCCACCCGCCACTAGTCTGGGCGTAACCAGCACAGGTAAGTGGATGTTAACTTGGAGGACCAAAGACTGGTGGTGCTAGCTCTGCTAATGTTAGCCACACTTTACGACACAACAATGATTTGTTGTTGTGTACCTGTAGATGTTGAGATCCTGTGAGAACTAAAGTCCACTTTGACTGTTTTCTTTCTTACTTTGAGAGTAGTTGGTTACCTTTAGCCTTGTAACTTTGAAACTTCCTCAGTGTTGTTATTGAGACCTTTGAAACATTTTGTTGATGTTTCCCTCCTCCTAAAATAAAGCCTGCACATTATCATCCACATAGATAAGTGGTCAGTATTTTCAATATGAGGTTGAATTTTTTTATCCAGAGCCTCTATTTGTAATCTGAGCTCAAGAACAGTCTGGAAATCACAATAACTATCTTTCTGTCACTGTGTTCCTGCTGTAACTGAGGACGTTCATAGACTCACTATCTGCCTCAGTCTGGTTTTCCTTTTCCTTCTCCTGAGTGGATAATTGCTTGTCTTCTGGCCTCCATGAAGGAGCCTCAAAGGGTGAGGAAAAGGGCAGGAAGGATTAATGTCAACTCTGCAACCCAGACAACCACCTTAACAACTTGTTCCTGAGTGCTGACTAAACCCACACCATCTCTGTCCTGCACGGCTGTCCTGCCCGCCTCCATGACAGAGACTATCTTACAGTTTATATTGAAACATCTTGGGAAAGTGTGTGGTGAAGTCTCAAGCCGTAGAACTACATGCAAGAAGACATAGACGCAAGACTAGGTCTTAAAATTCAAAGTATTTCATCTTTGTGAAAATTTGTCACACTGAACTTTCAGCTGACAATTTAAAAAGGGAAGAGGCACCCTTTCTCTCCATTACTCAGTAGTCCATTACTCACTTTCTTAATTAAAGGATTATTATTGTGTCTGTTGAACGTTTTAAGAATCAATTAAAAGAACAACACGCAGAGGTATTAGTTATTCTGTCATACACAAAAGAAGGAGTACATATTCACATTTGAGAAGACAGTAGTTGCTGATTAGTTTATTGTCATGTTTAATTGTTCCAGCTTCAAAAAGAATCTTTGTTAAATGTCTCAATCCCATTCAATCTTTCTTTGGAGCTATTAAAGGTTTCATGTTTCTATGACCTGCTGTTGTGCAAGTGATAAGAAAGTTATAAACAGATAAAGATTGAAAGAGAACATTGATTTGTTATGATGAGTCAGAGCTCTGCTCGCCATTTACAGAAAAAAACGTCACTTGACCTTTGCTTCACAGAACATACGATGCAGCAAATAAAAGAAGCAGTCGATAAAACAATCCATTCAAAAATATTCAATTGTAAATATAACAACAAAATCAGATAACAGAATTACATCATACCTGTGGGGTCAAACTCATGTTTGAGGGAGACGGGGGATTTCTCATTCTTGGGTTTCTTGTCTGTGGGGTCCTTGTTGAGAATGCTTGGGGTCCTACAGAAACATGAAGAAAAGTTAGGAAAAATAAACATTTGAATACATAAAAACCTTCATTATTTTTTAAAAGTTACACAAACTGGTTTTGATACAGCTTTCCAAAAGGCATGGACTGTTACTGATATCTGTAGCCTGACATTCATAGTACAGATATATAAGGTATCACTCTTCACAACTTACTCTATAACCATATTTCACAATGAGGAACTATTGCTTTAAAAGTACAAAAATAAGATCATGACATTTGCAATTCACAAACACAAACATCTGCAGCACAGATGTTGAGGAGTCAGAGAGACACGCGGCAATACGATGGCATACAAGGCTTTACAATATGAGGCGATAGGATATGAGGCGATAGAATATGAGGCGATAGGGTATGAGGCGATAGAATATGAGGCAATAGAATATGAGGCGATAGGATATGAGGCGATAGAATATGAGGCGATAGAATATGAGGCGATAGGATATGAGGCGATAGGATATGAGGCGATAGAATATGAGGCGATAGAATATGAGGCGATAGGATATGAGGCGATAGAATATGAGGCGATAGAATATGAGGCGATAGAATATGAGGCGATAGGATATGAGGCGATAGGATATGAGGCGATAGAATATGAGGCGATAGGATATGAGGCTATAGGATATGAGGCGATAGAATATGAGGCGATAGGATATGAGGCGATAGAATATGAGGCGATAGAATATGAGGCGATAGGATTTGAGGCGATAGGATTTGAGGCGATAGGATATGAGGCGATAGGATATGAGGCGATAGGATATGAGGCGATAGGATATGAGGCGATAGAATATGAGGCGATGGGATTTGAGGCGATAGGATATGAGGCGATAGGATATGAGGCGATAGAATATGAGGCGATAGAATATGAGGCGATAGAATATGAGGCGATAGGATATGAGGCGATAGGATATGAGGCGATAGAATATGAGGCGATAGGATATGAGGCTATAGGATATGAGGCGATAGAATATGAGGCGATAGGATATGAGGCGATAGAATATGAGGCGATAGAATATGAGGCGATAGGATTTGAGGCGATAGGATTTGAGGCGATAGGATATGAGGCGATAGGATATGAGGCGATAGGATATGAGGCGATAGGATATGAGGCGATAGAATATGAGGCGATGGGATTTGAGGCGATAGGATATGAGGCGATAGGATATGAGGCGATAGAATATGAGGCGATAGAATATGAGGCGATAGGATATGAGGCGATAGGATATGAGGCGATAGAATATGAGGCGATAGGATTTGAGGCGATAGGATATGAGGCGATAGGATATGAGGCTATAGGATATGAGGCGATAGAATATGAGGCGATGGGATTTGAGGCGATAGGATATGAGGCGATAGGATATGAGGCGATAGAATATGAGGCGATAGAATATGAGGCGATAGGATATGAGGCGATAGAATATGAGGCGATAGAATATGAGGCGATAGGATTTGAGGCGATAGGATATGAGGCGATAGAATATGAGGCGATAGAATATGAGGCGATAGAATATGAGGCGATAGGATATGAGGCGATAGGATATGAGGCGATAGAATATGAGGCGATAGGATATGAGGCTATAGGATATGAGGCGATAGAATATGAGGCGATAGGATATGAGGCGATAGAATATGAGGCGATAGAATATGAGGCGATAGGATTTGAGGCGATAGGATTTGAGGCGATAGGATATGAGGCGATAGGATATGAGGCGATAGGATATGAGGCGATAGGATATGAGGCGATAGAATATGAGGCGATGGGATTTGAGGCGATAGGATATGAGGCGATAGGATATGAGGCGATAGAATATGAGGCGATAGAATAGAGGCGATAGGATATGAGGCGATAGGATATGAGGCGATAGAATATGAGGCGATAGGATTTGAGGCGATAGGATATGAGGCGATAGGATATGAGGCTATAGGATATGAGGCGAGATAGAATATGAGGCGATGGGATTTGAGGCGATAGGATATGAGGCGATAGGATATGACGGCGATAGAATATGATGGCTAGAATGGATAGGATAGAGGGCTAGGATATGAGGCGATCGAATATGAGGCGGATTTAAGGGGGATAGATATGAGGCGATTAGAATATGAGGCGATAGAATATGAGGCGATAGAATATGAGGCGATAGAATATGAGGCGATAGGATATGAGGCGATAGGATATGAGGCGATAGAATATGAGGCGATAGAATATGAGGCGATAGGATATGAGGCGATAGGATATGAGGCGATAGGATATGAGGCGATAGGATATGAGGCGATAGAATATGAGGCGATAGAATATGAGGCGATAGAATATGAGGCGATAGGATATGAGGCGATAGGATATGAGGCGATAGATATCGAGGCGATAGGAATATGAGGCTATAGGATATGAGGCGATAGAATATGAGGCGATAGGATATGAGGCGATAGAATATGAGGCGATAGAATATGAGGCGATAGAATATGAGGCGATAGGATATGAGGCGATAGGATATGAGGCGATAGATATGAGGCGATAGAATATGAGGCGATAGGATTTGAGGGCGATAGGATAGAGGCGATAGGATATGAGGCGATAGATATGAGGCGATAGGATATGAGGCGATAGAATATGAGGCGATGGGATTTGAGGCGATAGGATATGAGGCGATAGGATATGAGGCGATAGAATATGAGGCGATAGAATATGAGGCGATAGGATATGAGGCGATAGAATATGAGGCGATAGGATTTGAGGCGATAGGATATGAGGCGATAGGATATGAGGCGATAGGATATGAGGCGATAGAATATGAGGCGATAGAATATGAGGCGATAGGATATGAGGCGATAGGATATGAGGCGATAGAATATGAGGCGATAGGATATGAGGCGATAGGATATGAGGCGATAGGATATGAGGCGATAGGATTGAGGCGATAGGATATGAGGCGATAGATATGAGGCGATAGAATATGAGGCGATAGGATATGAGGCGATAGAATATGAGGCGATAGGATATGAGGCGATAGGATATGAGGCGATAGAATATGAGGCGATAGAATATGAGGCGATAGAATATGAGGCGATAGAATATGAGGCGATAGAATATGAGGCGATAGGATATGAGGCGATAGAATATGAGGCGATAGGATATGAGGCGATAGAATATGAGGCGATAGGATATGAGGCGATAGGATATGAGGCGATAGGATATGAGGCGATAGAATATGAGGCGATAGGATATGAGGTGATAGGATATGAGGTGAAACGATATGAGGCGATAGGATATGAGGCGATAGAATATGAGGCGATAGGATATGAGGCGATAGGATATGAGGCGATAGAATATGAGGCGATAGAATATGAGGCGATAGGATATGAGGCGATAGAATATGAGGCGATAGAATATGAGGCGATAGAATATGAGGCGATAGAATATGAGGCGATAGGATATGAGGCGATAGGATATGAGGCGATAGAATATGAGGCGATAGAATATGAGGCGATGGGATTTGAGGCGATAGGATATGAGGCGATAGGATATGAGGCGATAGAATATGAGGCGATAGAATATGAGGCGATAGGATATGAGGCGATAGAATATGAGGCGATAGGATTTGAGGCGATAGGATATGAGGCGATAGGATATGAGGCGATAGGATATGAGGCGATAGAATATGAGGCGATAGGATATGAGGCGATAGGATATGAGGCGATAGGATATGAGGCGATAGGATATGAGGCGATAGAATATGAGGCGATGGGATTTGAGGCGATAGGATATGAGGCGATAGGATATGAGGCGATAGAATATGAGGCGATAGAATATGAGGCGATAGGATATGAGGCGATAGAATATGAGGCGATAGGATTTGAGGCGATAGGATATGAGGCGATAGGATATGAGGCGATAGGATATGAGGCGATAGAATATGAGGCGATAGGATATGAGGCGATAGAATATGAGGCGATAGGATATGAGGCGATAGGATATGAGGCGATAGAATATGAGGCGATAGGATATGAGGCGATAGGATATGAGGCGATAGGATATGAGGCGATAGGATTTGAGGCGATAGGATATGAGGCGATAGAATATGAGGCGATAGAATATGAGGCGATAGGATATGAGGCGATAGAATATGAGGCGATAGGATATGAGGCGATAGGATATGAGGCGATAGAATATGAGGCGATAGAATATGAGGCGATAGGATATGAGGCGATAGAATATGAGGCGATAGGATATGAGGCGATAGGATATGAGGCGATAGAATATGAGGCAATAGGATATGAGGCGATAGAATATGAGGCGATAGTATATGAGGCGATAGAATATGAGGCGATAGAATATGAGGCGATAGGATATGAGGCGATAGGATATGAGGCGATAGGATATGAGGCCATAGAATATGAGGCGATAGGATATGAGGCGATAGAATATGAGGCGATAGAATATGAGGCGATAGGATATGAGGCGATAGGATATGAGGCAATAGAATATGAGGCCATAGAATATGAGGCGATAGGATATGAGGCGATAGAATATGAGGCGATAGTATATGAGGCGATAGAATATGAGGCGATAGGATATGAGGCGATAGAATATGAGGCGATAGGATATGAGGCGATAGGATATGAGGCGATAGAATATGAGGCGATAGAATATGAGGCGATAGGATATGAGGTGAAACGATATGAGGCGATAGGATATGAGGCGATAGAATATGAGGCGATAGAATATGAGGCGATAGGATATGAGGTGAAACGATATGAGGCGATAGGATATGAGGCGATAGGATATGAGGCGATAGGATACGAGGCGATACGATACAAGAGGATATGTTAGGATATGAGGTTATACGATACGAAATGAGGTGATACAATACGATATGATATTATATGAGGCAAAACGACAGGATATATGGCGTGAAAATACGATGTGAGGGATAGGATAACCTATGATTCGAAAGGACACAAGGCAATACGATATGATATGAGGCAATATGACAGAATAAGGCATGACAATTTAATAAATGATATGAGGCGATTCCATGGGTTACGAGGATATACGATATGAGGAGATATGATACGATACGTAAGATACGATAGGATACAATATGGGGTGTTACCATTAGGTACCATTAGACCCAATACGATGCATAATGATGATACGATATTAGTTAAATATAAGTTTAATATCATTAACACTTATATTTAGTTTTCTACCTCAGGCAGTTATTCAAGGTATTAACACATTAGTGGGATATACAACTTCACAACACTAAAATACAGGGACTCCAAATGTTTTCCAAACGTTATTCCTCTGCAGATAATCCTAATCCTGAATGATGCTTTGAGGGGTTTATGTATTGAAGTTTGATGATGCCTGTGAAGCTCTTCACCTTGATGACAATAAGCTGAAAGATGGGGTATAACACACATTTTGAGTACTTTTTATTATCCCCAGTGCTACACATTGTTCTCTCTCTTTCAGGAAATTGATTATTGAAATAAATTTATAGAGGATGACTCATTTAAAATCAGCCCTCTCACCTAGAGAAGTGCATTTCTGTAAACACGTTGGTGTTCTTAAAGGAAAAGAAAAGTTGTTGATGTCTCACTTTCAATCTAATTGCAATAACTTCCACAGGCTCCAAGCACTCCCTCTGTTCAGTTTGTGTTGAACTGATTTAAAGGCGTATCCCTCGTGGGAGGTGAACCTGATGGTGGTAGTTTTATATTAATAGCAGAGGTTCCCCTCTCAGTGTAGCTCCCCCCACTCGTTCCACAAGAGGGAGTTTTGTTTGTGCTGCTGTTCCTCCCTTGGACAATGGGGGCCCTGGGATTTTAACAATGGCTCCCACGTCAGAGCCAACTTACTACACTGTGGCTCTGTGGGACAGATTCCCGGAAACAGAGACTAAGGGGGTTTTGGCTCCGCTCCAGTTTCCTGAATGTGGGAGAAGGCTGGGAAAGAATTGAGGGAGGGAAATGGGAAGGGGGAGGCGCACAAGTGTGTTTGAGGGAAGACAGAAGACGGGGCTGAGGAAATCTACGCTTAGCCTCCTGAGTGTGTGAGGAACCAACGTCAGTGTGCAGAGAAAAGATGACTTAAATTCAGATTACCCGATGCAGATGAACAGAAGACAGAAAAGCAGAAATAATCGTGCAAGTGTTCTGTTGGTGTAAACTGAAATAGATTAAACTGATTCCTCTCTGCTGGATGCCACAAAGCTGTCACAGCTGCAGAAGAAAAGGGTGAAATGATGTCTTACAGGAGAGGAAAACTGTGACAGGCGTGGGTTTTTTTTGTCTGAGGCTGGTAGGCCCACTTAGGGAGCCTCCTTGCTGTGGTAAGAGGAGATTAGCAGCTGATAAGACATGGCGAGACATGGACAGATTGCATCCTGCTCAGTGGGTGGTAGATAATTCAGTGCTGCTGGATAAGAGGGAGGAATTTCAGCTTCAGATATTTAAGGCACATTTATGAAGCAGCTTATTTTAACTTCAGGGGTTTTTCTTCCACATCACGGGTCAAACAAAATACAGTACAACACTGTGTCATGAAGCCTGAACACAAAACTAATACTTCATCACATACAGCTATTACCCAGTGTGAAACCCTCCTCATCTTATTCTGCTGCTTCTAATTGTTAAATACTCACATTTATAAAAGTAAAATACTGTGATGGTGTGGCATGGTGTAGACTCAACTGCAGGGGAGAGATGTGTGGGAGGGGTTTGTGGGAGTAGTGCCGGGGTTAATTCACACACGTGAAGACTGTTTACAGATTGCTCTCCTCTGCTCTGCAGTAGCATATTGGAAAAAAAGGTCACTGTGGACGCTGTGTGGTCATGGGGTTGATGAACCCGTAAATACTTTGTTTCTACCTGTACAACGGATGCATTACTTGCTGTGAAATTTAAATTCCTACCGTGCAATCCACATCATCTTCTGTGCATTATATGCTGTTTTACTCAAATGCATGTTAGCTCTTTTACTGTGGTTGCTGAAATGTTGTGTTCATAAGGTGCATTTCTTCATTTTGTTGTACATTTTTTTAATAATAAAGACTTTTATTACATATTTGTTTTTTTTCCCTAAAACTCTGAGCAGTCGGGCGGTGTGAATGCATGACCCTAAGATTAAAGGTTTGATGAAAAGAGAGAAGTAGATTTCCCCCGACAGTAGAAATTGATTCTTGACTACAAAGAAAAATCAGTGCCAATGTCAGTTTGTTTGAGCAAAAATTCACGGAGGACCCTCCAACCAGCATTTATCACCACTATGTTATAAATAATCTGACACCAACAAAAAAATTGCTTTTCAAATAAATATTATTATTAAAATAAAGATATAAACATATAATTCTCTGCTCCTCTACACTGTCTTTTTGTCAATGTTCCTCTTTCCCCTCCAGAAAAGATAACTTCTCTTCATTTTGCATCGAGATATTTTCACTCAGAAACTTTTGCACAGGAAAAGCATTCATGTGCTACTCCTCCTCATTTTCCAACTTGTAAACTTGTTTTTCTGATGCGCCCAACACCACATGAATTTTGCAGGGCTTTACAGATGGTGACTTAGTTAGATTTCCCACGGTCACTGCAAATCTTGCACATTTTCAGCCGCTAAGGGCCCATTACTGGCCAAGGGCCCCGAAGCGTTAGCCTGCGTTAACTGTGAAGCAGCGCCTCTGAGCGAGGTAGCACATATAACAACACACATTGGAAAAACTTCTACACTTTTGTCTAAAAATGGTTTAAAAGAAGTATTTAAACAGCAGTTAAAAGTTGTTTGAAAACATGGAAAATCAGCCTCCTTCAATGGGGAGCTACAGCATGTAACCATCTCAAATCTTTAACTGAAGTTTCAAGACTAGTTTCTCTTTTCAGACACATTTAACTCCAATACTGCACAATCGCAAAAACTGTAAGGCATGAATTAAACTGTGGGTCGTTTTGGTTCAATTGTAGACTGCAGTGATTCACATGTTAGAGTGAAAGGGAAAGCTAGCATGATGACATTTGAGATCCTTAAAGGATGACTTAAACAAGCCCAATATAAACATACTTATCAGAGGCAGGATACAGAAATGCAACCATTCTTGTAGGACAAACTTAGATTGTTTCTAAATTGCATTTGTGTTTTAGCTTTCGTCTGCATCGTCTTGTTACTTGAAATCCAACATGTCTGCCAGTTCCAGTGAAGCGAGGCAACACAGAGCAATACAATTCAACAGAATCTTATCAAGTTACCAAAAGTGCATCAACATGCTGTCATTGAAATGTAATGCATTTTTCTAATTTTCTGCAAAAAGACTTTTGAAGCACAAGAAGTTTAAAAGTTCACAAATCTGTGAAAGGGAAAACAGTTCTAGTCCATGAGAAAGTTCACTGGCACCACGATGAAAGGAAGCCATTAGTTTACTTATTGTATCAGCGTCACTGGGCTGAGACTTGAGTCTGCTGGTTGACTTAGTCTAACTTGCTTTGCCTGCAACTTCCCAGTTATCAAAGCAGGGCGAAAAAAACATGCAGCAATCAACTTGTGCCTCAGATACCGAAAATACCAGACAATTCCTCCGGGACGATGACAGCAGAGGAGTCAGCTCCAGAGGGCAGGAGACAAAACCCACTTAGTCAGAAGCTAAAACACAACACGCAGTCTGATATCCAATCTGTTTGCATGAAGTTATATTTCTGATCCACACCACACAACCACTGTTCTCTGCTACCTTAAAACCCACATAGATCAGAGTTCAAGGTTCAGTTTTTGCATTTAAACGGTTATTCAGGGAAATGAAGACACTGAAGCAGAGCAATGATTACATGAGGGAATAACAGGCGACATTCCTCCTACTGCTCCCAAAACAAGTTTTTCCATCACCACAGTCTTCACTCAACAACTTCATCTGTACCAATCATTTAATAAAGAAATACACTGTTCTAAAAACAAATACAGCAGCTCTGAGGCCCCTGTTTAGTGAGAGCCACAATTACCTAGAAGAAACACGCGGTTATCTTTAATAGCTGTTTGTATTTGAGTAGAGTCATGAAAGTCTAATCCAAAGACCTCTTTCAAACAGCATCAGTAAGATCCAACCAACAATATCCCTTCCCTTTTATTAGATATCTTTTAGTTCCTGCAGCTCACTTATTCCTCAGTTTTCACAATACAAATCAGTTTTAGCATAATTCTGAGATTCTTTCGTTTTCTTTTTGTAAAATAAACTCTAACTGAGAGTAAACAAATCATCTGAATTTAAAAGAATACATGTCTCTTTCATCATTAAGCCAATTTGTTCCAACCACAGACTGTATATATTACAATAGACGTGAAGCCAAATGATTTAGAGCTCCCCCTGCTGGCCGGCTGCAGTACAGGTAATAAACCCTGTCTCCTTGGTGTTAACAGATGGAACCAGAGTCAAACTCCCAACTCGGTCTCAGCAGATGTGTGTCTAACATGAGTCTGGTCCTGCTGGAGGTTTCTGCCTGTTAAAGGAAGTTTGTCCTTGCCACTGTAACTTGCTAAATGCTGCAAAGTGCTCTGCTCATGGTGGATTAAGATGAGATCAGACTGAGTCCTGTCTGTAAGATGGGACTGGATCTTATCCTGTCTTGATGTTGGGTCTTTGTTAATAATAGAACACAGAGTACAGTCTAGACCTGCTCTGTTTGGAAAAGTCTGAGGATAATGTTTGTTTTGATTTGGCGCTATACAAATAAAGATTGACTGACTGACTGACTGACTGACTGACTGACTGACTGACTGACTGACTGACTGACTGACTGACTGACTGACTGACTGACTGACTGACTGATTGATTGATTGATTGATTGATTGATTGATTGATTGAAACCATGTAAGCAAAATACATGTCAACTAATTATTACTCAAACATGGTTTCTGAAATCATAGCTATTTCTTAGAAGTTTAGTTGAAGTTAGTTATTTGATTTTAAAAAGATTTATCTATTTATGTATGTGAGCTCACATCATGACAGTGATGGCTGTGAGGGGAACGTTAAACCTGTGCGTCCGCTCACCTCTTATCAATTATTATTTGACTGATGGTAATAAATCAGAGCAGGGCTAACCAGAATCAACAAATGAAAGATCCTCACAGAGCCAAGAAACATACAACAAGGTCATTGGTCAATGATGAGTTTCTCATAATCCATACTTCCATGTCTGTTTCACTAATGATTCATTCTGCATTTATATCTGAGATCACTCGGCTCACACTGCTGTATCGCTGCAAACAACGAAATGTGATGTCAGTTTGTGAATTCACAGGAGTGAGCTATCAGTGTAGGCTGGGGCAAGAGGAAGCAGTGAAGTATCTCAAACTTAAGTCCTAACACAGGCATCATCATCATTTCACTGGAACAAACATTTTCAATATGCATTTTATGCTACAGGAAGAGATGAGGACCATTGATCTATTTCTAAATGATCAGGAATGATCATGATCATGTAAATAATTGGGATTAATTCACCTTCATGTGGAAAATTAGCCTGTTAATATGAGGTTTGGATGACAGGGCTTCATTCGATTACATTCATTTGGTTATAAAGCTTTAAAGGAGTACGCTTCTTTAAAAATAATGAGCTGTTATATGACTTGTAACTTTTCCAGAGTGACTTTAATGGGACTGTTTTATGAGTCTGCACTTTAACTGTGCGTACAGAGTTTGGGGGGGTAGTGACAAAATAAACATGAGGCTGCATCTTCTAACTTAGTCAAAGTACGTTGATAGAGGTAGAAGTTAAAATTAACACAACTGTTCTTTCAAGGGATTTTAGGACACACGGTTTAAAGACACTGTGGTAAACTTCAGGGGCAGAGAGCAGAACATGTTTTTTGTTCAGCCGCATCATCTTGGGGTTTTTTTATTGTAGCGTATACATGTAGTGGCAGCGGGCTCGTCTGGCTGGTATAGCCTGATGTGTCACCAGCTGCAGAGTCTGTCAGGAAGGCCCAGTGGCCTGGTGGGGCCGACAGACATTGTTCAACAGTGATGTCACATTTCCCGTCAGAGGGTAGAGAAGGGGGGCTGAGGGAGGTCGGCAGGCGGGAAAACACACACATCAGCAAAACTGTGTGACAAAGAGCAAAAAGAGCAGGTACACAGCCTGCTGGCATCCAGCTTTATAATACAGCACAGATCGAAGCGTGCTTTTACAACAGCTTGACACCAAAGTTATAAATTCTGACAGAACAAACCACAGGTGAAGTCAAGGAAACCTGAAAGACAACCTTCCTGACAGGAAGAAGGAGAAAACGTATGATTCGGATACCATGATGTACAAACCTAAGGAGCTGTGGCTTCAGACAAATCATTGATGCATTGTTGAACCAAACCCAGGAACAGGAAGGCAAAGCAAAGCAAAAACAGCTGGGGTGTGAGGAAAAACTCCTCCTGTTAGCCTCTGACTGCCTCCCTCATTTCCCTGCAAGAACTCTGTTCACCATATTGAGATCTATTAGAGTCTGAATGTAATTAGCCCCTGAGTTATCGAGGCAGAAACTGTGTGGTAAATTCAGCTCATGGGCTGATCCTGGGACCAGCTTCTGCACACACACACTGCGAACGAAGGAGAGCCAAGTTGATGTAGCTCAGAAGACAAACCTTCTTGAGATAGTAGAAGCTCCTTTCAACAAATGTACAACATGCCAGCTGTGATAGCCAACAATACTTCTTCATTTTGCTTCACAAATGGAAAAAGACCCAATGCTCAACCCACGTACTCACAGGAAAAAGAGATGCAGAGCTTCAAAATAATCTGCAACCTTCAGCAGATTGACGTGTTGATCAGGATGTTACCACAAGGTACAATCTGCAAGTGATTACTTTGTAGTTTAACTCCACCTGACTCACCTCTCCACTGTTACTGTTGCTCAAAACATTGTGCATAAAAACAAGACTTTAACCTGTACGTCTTACTTTAATACAGCTCAAAGAATAAAACATGATTGTTTCGGAATAGCACTCCATATTTATACATACTTTATATTCAGTTTTATACCTGTGAAGTATTTTCTTCTACTTTTTACTCTGAGTCTTTATTTTGTTGTAGTATTTCTAGATTTGTATCATAGTATTATTGTATTTGGTATCTTTTAACTGGGACCAGTGTACCTGATCTTGTTCCCGCTTGCAAACAAACATGTTCATGCTCAGACCAGTCCAAGGTTTGACTGTTTCCTGTTTTTAAAGAAGAGAAGTTTCTCTGCAAATCTAACTCTCAAAAGCTTTATAACCTTAGTAAACCCAGTGGTATACAAGTGATCAACCTCTGTGTACATGCCACTATTTCTTTTAAATATATCTTTGGGCAGACATGCAGCAAATGGTCGAGGACTAGACGCAGTGACCGCTTAGACGAGCACTATAGTCTCTGTATATGGGATGTGCACTTAAACCCGCTGGGCCAAAAGCATCCCTTACATGTCACTATTTGCATGACTGTCCATTAAATTGAAGATCATAAAGGAGAGAAGCATGGCCTGGCGTAAATGAAGACACAAAATGTGATCCGGGAAGAGTTTCATTGGAAAAAAGTGCAAAGACTCACTTGATCGTTTTTTGTAGTGAGCGCTTTTTGTACTGTGGCAGCCACCATTATTGTACAATGAAGCCAATGCATGCATGCAAAAACTGCAATTCCTTGAGTGTCCACTAGGGGCTGGCATAAAAAGCCCAGGACAGCCCATTAGGGCCTGTATTAAAGTTTCCATTTGACAGCAGAATTAAAGGTGTTTTCACCCTGGTGCAAAGAATGGTTTTGGTCTTTCTACCTCAACATTTTACTTGTAACAACTGTAGGGGGGTTGAATGTCATATACCTTATCCATTTCTATTATAGTGAGGTTAAGAGATAAATAAGTATTCATAATTAGGGGCCTGTCTAATTCAACTGAGGAGCTGCATTCCAGTCAGTAAGACCGGGGCCTCTATTCCATCTCTCAGCAGATTTCTAGATCAGACCAAAGTTCGTTAGAGTCTGCTTTTCCAATATGGCGACCACCATCTTTGGTTTGAAAACGCCTCGTCAGAAACCAATAGGTGACGCCACTGAAACTATGTCTGTGGGTTTCAAACAGTAAATACTTTGTACTAAATAAATCATAAAAATGGAAACACAGAGCACTTTTTAAAAAGCCTCTCTGTGAATCGTTTCATGGTGACGCTCTTTGAGGTTAATGTGGGAGAAATAAAAAAGAAGCCTGAAGAGAAAAGTTCAGTCATTCCTTTAACACGCTTTGAACCGGGTTACTTGAGCCTAAAAACTGGTGCAGTGTTCTGGTGGAGGGTGGGTGGTTTCAGTCGGCCCTGGAGGCCAGGCAGAGAGGGGAACATGTCCCATGCTGAGGACTGTCACATGCAGACAGTAAAATATCACTAATGTTAAACCTAGCAGGCTGCTCACATCGAATTCTTCTCACTGAGAAACCCCTGAACTACGTCCAAGAGGTGACCCAACCACTGCTGGAGCCAGCACTCATGTTGCCTGGAAACTGAACCCTTTCTTTATAGTACAGGCTTCAGCTATATCCTTCACACACCACAGACAGTTGTGTTTTTAGATAGTGAAACCTTCGTCTAATGAGCTAAGCTGCAGTATTAACCTGTAAGGTGTTCACATCACATGTGTACACACGGTCAGAGCTGCCTTTAGAGGGATGAGTGTCATTAGCAGCCATCACAACCAAATTTACAAGTATAAAAAGTTGTAGTGAAATTATCTTGATGAAAACATGCATGGTGCAGAAACACATACAGAAGCAACAAAGACAACAGGGCCTCAGTTACACTGCAGTAACTTATATATACAGTTAAGATTAGATGCAGTAGCTGTTTGGGCTCAGTTTAATTGATAAAGAATAAGTGGCATAGGATGGTAGCAATGCCACATTTATTGTGTTGAATGGGGTTCACGTGTGTGTGTGTGTGTGTGTGTGTGTGTGTGTGAAATATAACACTGGTTACAGATCGCAAATGTTCAGATTACCAACATGAGTTCTACATTGTTTTTCTGTTGCAAAGTGTGATATGTATCTCTTTTTTCTTTTCATTTATGTGCCACCCTGGGTGGAATTAAGAGGGAGAGACGACATAAGAGACCAGAGAGCCAAAGAAAGCT
The DNA here is from genome assembly GCF_009762535.1 of Notolabrus celidotus. Lineage (NCBI taxonomy): Eukaryota > Metazoa > Chordata > Actinopteri > Labriformes > Labridae > Notolabrus > Notolabrus celidotus. The sequence goes on along the minus strand of NC_048276.1, from coordinate 33,042,124 downwards.
CTCTGTAAGGCTGGTTATGAATTTCATGATACAGGTGGATACTTAAAGGCATGATTTCTGTGTATTTAAGAGACCCTGATGCAATGTAATGACACCTAGTGTCACAGATATGTGTAGAGGCTGATTATTTGATATCATACTTAAAGCTGCTGCTGGTAGGAATGGTGTGAAAATGTTACTTTATTCTGTTGGGTTTGGAGAAAAGGTCATAATGCCCATCGGTACTCATCTGTAAGTGAAGCAATTTGAGACTATTGCAAAATCTCTGTGTTTTCCAATGCCTTTGTATAAAGCAATGTTATTATTCCCCTCGTTCCCGTTATGACGGACTAATCATAGCTAATCTCAAATCCTCTGTCCTGATTGGTTAAGGGGTGGCCCCTACTACGTCCTCCGATTGGTTATGAGTCCGGCACTATCATGACTGCACACGCCGATCTGTGTTGGGGGGCTAAGAGGAAATCTGGTTGGGAGGGATAGTGTTGACAGTCCCTCTCTCTGAACAGATGTTTACTCTGTGACTACCAACAGCAGCTTTAACCCAACCTCTGTAATTGAAGTATAAAAATCCTCCACCACCATACACTGTTTGACTTAAGGACATAGTCCCAGTGATGTCACCCACTGGATCTAAAAAGAGGCATTATAGAGCCCAACAATCGAGTTCCCAATATTAAAAATGCTGACTATGAATCATTTCCAGCAAGAAAAAAAGTAAAGAGGAGCTGATGCTGAAGTCTTTCCACCTGGTAAACTTATATAACATGCCAGCCTGTCAATCAAATTAGCCTTTTTATGCACAACTCTTAGCCTTACTAAAACCAAAACAGATGAGTCATACAAAGAAATAAACCCGTACATATAAAGACAACGAGATATAGAGAACAAAACCTCTGAATTCTGTTGTATAAATGAGCGCTTTAAAAAGGGCTCTGAAGGAGTTCCCTTATACTTTTGGGGCCTGCCCCTAGTGGAAACTCAAGGAACTTCCGTTTTTCATGTCTACCAGCCAAAAACGTGTTCCTTACAGCCAACAACTCTCTCTAAAACACTGAAATGTCACTTTAAATTGTTTTGATATTAAAGCAGAGACACACTAGTTTATATTTGAGCTTTAGAGTTTTTGGTGGCCATACTTCTCATAGGGAGGTTGTGATGTTAACATAGACTGTATAAAATGTGGACGTAGTATCCGTGACGTCACCAATCTGTTTCTGAAGTGCTGTTTTGAGGCCAATTGTCGGCGGGAGCCATATTGCTGCTGTCAAGTGATTGTGACTTAAAGAGGCAGGTTTTGAGCGTCCTAGTCAACAGCTACAGTGTTCCCACCTGTCAATCAAGTCAGCTGTGCCTCTCATTTGAAGACTCGTAATCTCAATATCTTTGAAATTGCCGCGTTAGAAAAAAATTCACCCCCCATACAGTGTATGCTGATCGAGAAATGAGCTATCCAGACTACACTCGTCTTTTAAACCAGGCTGTAAACATGTTTATTTCGGCTGTAAAGATCGGCTTTTTTGAATTGGTGTGTATGTGGTTTATGGTACAAATGGAGCCAGCCTCAAGCGGATCCTCGATTAACTGCAGTTTTTAGCACTTCCGCATTGGACTCCTATTTTTAGACCAGAGATTGCTGCTTGGATGTTAACTATTTCCCCAACTTCCAGTATTTATTCTAAGCTAGGCTAACTGTGTTCTCACTCTTGCCCTGTATTGAAAATAGGCCTCATTAACTCAGTCACAGGAAGAAATGTACTTAAGTGTATTTCAAAAAATATGCAGCATTATTCTCTTGAGCTGTTGTGATTTAACTTCATCATAAAAACTCTTCCACTTTGGATTTCAAGCCATGTTGACAACTCACCTTTGGCTTTGCATACAGTTTTTATCCAAATAAGTTTGATACAGCCTCTCTATAATTGTGTTTAGCACAGTTTCTGCAGTTATGCCATGTTTTAAATCCAACCTGGGTTCCAAACAGCTGAGGATATATCTGTGTAACACATTTTCAGGGTACATTTTCCCTCTACGCTGTTCTTTGGTGTGGATGTGTCATGCTTTCCACATCCACAGTCTGTTTGGATTTGAAACAGAGTACAGTCTCTACGTGAATTTGTTTTGATGGAAACATTAGAAGGAATCAAAACTTCATAAAAGAGGCTTGTTCTTGTAAGAAGCAGCAGAGCAGATAAACGGCCCGGTCCTCTTTGCAGGCTGAAGGTCAGAAAATCAAATGACTTTGTTTGACTTTCCGAGGCAGTCATGTGTGCCTTTGTTTTGGCTCTTCCTCAGAGGAAAGTCGTCATTACTCAGAGTAAAAATACACAAGTGACTTATGTAGGATGGAATCTGAAAAGCCCTAAGTCAACCATTAACCTTTTGTGAAAACAATTCACCTCACACAGAGATTTTTACAGGTTTGTAACAACTAAGCCCAAAGCAGTCTGCCAACAACACACTAAAAGGGCACGAGTACATTTCTTCTGTTCCTTGTGTTTTTTTGTCAGATATGTACTCATGTGCACAAGTACATGATGATAAACTTTGTATTTATATGCTCAAGGCAGTTGTGATTACTGAGAGCATCACGTGATGGAGTTACATAAACAGGCTACAATGAGGATCTCTTTCACTGCATTATACCAAATGGCATGTTTACACAGATATTTTAATCAATCCGCCTACAGCAATGTCAGACAAGAAGGAAATTGTCTCAGATTCAGGTATCCGGGAAAGAAATCCACCATTGGATGAGTCCATGCACTCCAGCATCATGTCCTCGAGGTTATAGAAAAAGGTGCAGGCGCCTCTAATGTCAGGTGACCTTTGGGGGCCACATGTATAGAAAAATGCCCCCTGCTGGCTGGGCAAGAGGGGCTTGTCATCAACACTCAAGACCAATCAGATTCACCAGTTAATACGGGAAAAGACTGAACCCCGTTATGTTCTGTTTACCCTTTATTAAACCCCTAACGAACTCCGTGGGAAAATCTTTGTATTTTACTTTGCCATGGGGTTGACACACACAAAGGTGAAAAGACAATTTAGGAACTCAGAGAAATGATTGAAACTTTTTCTACAGTTCGGCATTCATGTAATGGATCAACAACCTTCAAAATTACCAAAATTCAGCTTAAAATCGTGACTACCTGACGATTACACAGGCCCTGTTCTCCCTTTCAATGTCTCAGAAAGTGGGCTCATGGAGTTAAAAGCTACTATTTTGGAGGAAGAAATTATCCTATTTTCCCACTTACTCGACGCCGAAGTGATACGAATACTCGCCTTAATGATATATCTTTTTGTATGTTATTTTAGTTATGCGTAATTTCCAAAAACTGAAATAGTGCTAAGTTTAACTTTTTTTTTAACGGAGTTTGGTGAGATTCAGCAGGTTGTCTTTCCATTCTTAAACCGAGTAAATAACATATCTAACATCAATAAGCTTTGACTAATTGTGCACTCACATCCTATTCCATGTCTGAATTGCAAAGATCAGCAGTAAAAACAATGAGTGGCTGCATGTCCTACCTGTCAGTGAGTGTTGACTGTGTGCCACTCATTGGGCTTCCCTGAAGAGTTTCCGAGGACTTTACCCGAATAACATTTCTACGACCACATCGATTTCATGACATAGGCCTCTTCATTTTCACTTCTCGGTGTCTGTCCATGTCCAGGAACGTCGACGAGTCTTCGCATCCAGAAGCTTAAAACCCCCTTTATTCTACTGGGAGTGTCTGCCGGAGAATCCTAAATTCCTCTTATTCATCACAAGCGATAAAAGTTACATTCACAGCTGCAAAGAAAGGAAGATGCGCTACTTCAGTCCCTCTGCACGCTCACATAGGAAACAATGTATTTCTTCACACAACTTGCTTTGAGTTTTTTTTCCCAACTTCCTCAGATTACCTGCGGGTACAAAGTGAGAAAATATCTATATTTCCTTGGGAAATACTTCCATGATGACACTCCAGTCTATTCCTGGTTCCTCTGAGCAGAATTGCGTCAAACTTTGGCGTATCTGTCCTTTTTATCTCCGTCCATTAGTGTCCAGTTTGCGTTGTTTAAGAAGCGTTGCAGTTTTTGCAGCATCCTCTTCCAGGTCTGCTCACTTTAATCTGATCTCATTTGAAGTTCAGTCTTGAGTTTCTGCTCTCAGTGTGATGAAATGGAAAAAAAGGAAATGCTTTGCCCCCCTCCCCGCGTCTCTCACTCCCCAAAAGAGCAAAATGAGGAGAAAAACCCACCTTCCATCTCGTTGCGTTCAGGAGCGCCTCGTATTTCCCCAAACTGTCTGATTCAAAACCGAACGTGTTTTTTCATTATAGCGTGACTAACAATAAAGAAGTGTTAACTTACTTTGTAGATGTTCTTAGGATTTTATTTTTCTGCTGGCCGATCCCACTGCCATGGAACCTAAAAGGAAACATTTGAATTCTACCTTGAGCAATTTTGTAGATTAAAATAAAGAAAATGGTACGTTTATGGCAAATAAGATGCAAACGGTTGATTATTGAAAGTACATCTTCAAAATGCAAAGGCCAAAAGTCAAAATTGCACGTAGCTCAACTTTTACCAGGTGCTACATGAAAGTTAATTACACATGAATACATCAATTAATTTTATCCTACATAGAATATACAAAATTGAACGTTTTAATTTCAATATTTTTAATAGTACTGTAAGTTTACTTTACTTGTTTTGTAGAGATAATTGTCAGAATATTAAATACTTTGGTATTTCTAGTTTTATCTCAATAAAAGATCAAACCACTTATTTAAATTGTGCAATCAAATTCCTCGATGTGGTATAAACATTGTCACTTATACTGTCACTTCATACGGGGCAATGACCTCCACAGTGCCTTCTGTGAATTATTAGTTATGTATTACTGACTATTTATTTTAACTTAATATTTTAGCTGTAATATTTGTTCAATATATATTGCAACATTTGCACCCTGCGCTACCTCACTCACTGTTTTATTTATTGTTCTATTCACTCCATTATCCATATTTAGTTTAGTTTAGTTTAGTTTAACTCACATAGTCAGCTCTTTTCTAGTCTATCCTCATGTCGTCGTTGTTTTATCTTGTATTTAAATTCTGTCTTTGTTGTCCGTGTATTGTTTGTTTGTCGTTTTATTTGCATTTACACTACTTTGCACCTTACTGAAAGGGATTAGGGCCACTGGAAAAAAAAATAATAATTAAGATCAAATTATTTTCAAATTATTATTATGAGAAATAAGTCAGAATTCTGACTTCAATCTCAGAATTTTGACTTTTTTTCTCATAATAATAATAATTAAAAAAATATTTGACCTTCATTTTTTTTTCCAGTTGCCCTAACCCTCTTCCGTAGCACCTGCCATGCGAGAAACGCAATTTCATTCAGCTGCATACAAGCTGAATCCAGATGAATGACAATGAAGTTTAACTTGACTTGACAAACAAGAAACAAATACTTTTAGTCATTGAAAATCTATTTAAGCCTATATTTTGCATACATTTTTATAATCAATACAAGTGTCATTGCAATGGCAGACTTACTATGAGTACACTATACAGGGTCATACCACACGTGTGGTGCTGCTTTTAAATACTGGTTCAACCCCAGTTCACAAATTTGACTGTTTCGTATTGTATGAGTGAATTTGTGGCCATTGTACATGTGCGTATGTACGGTGGCCCTGAAGGAGAGAACAAATTTGCAAAAGATTAAACACTTTTACAAAGTTGGAGACAAATTGACATATAGGAAAACATTTTTACATTTTATTAAACAAAATTACATGAACAAAACACTTTTACCAAGGCCAAAACAAATTTAAATTTAAGAAAACAAATTTACAAAAGATGAAACACTTTGACAAAGTTGGAGACTCCTTTTAGCCTGAGGCTATGTGGTCTGAGGCCATTTCATCTGAATTCTGACACATGATGAAGGTTTTGCGGAGATATGATACTTTTTCATCTGAAGTCTGACACCTCTCTCCGAGGCCTGAGGATATCCTAATATGTAAACCATGTCGCTCCGTTTGGTTTCTCTCCATCAAAACAAACTAAAGCTGTTTTCAAACCGCCTACTATACTAGCGGTACGTACTGATTTGGCCAGAATTCAGTATGTCTGTGAACAAGAGCTAAATCTGCAGTATGCCAAAACTTCCCAGATGTCATACTGATTCGGGAACATTTCACATTGTGCATCAGACCAGTCTGCCTCACGTATTGTTTCCCACAATGCACAGCACTGTTTCCGCTTTTCCTTTATCTTTTTTTTTTTTGTCTGGGGGAACTCCGTTTTTAGGTGCTGTGAAAACGATTAAATCACATATAAACCACTTCCTAATATTTTAAATGTGAAGTGGATGCTAAAGAAGCAGTTTCGCTATCAGCTTGGCCGTTGTTTACTCCTGCATTCCGAAACTGGAAATCCAGTGACGTCTGGCTCAGCATATTGCAGAACTGATCGAACAGAACAGTCGTAATACATACTAAATTCAAACGCAGTATATACTTCTTCATTAGTAGGTAGTATGTAGCAGGTCGTTTTGAAAACAGCTTAAATGACCCCTCACTCGATCACCTCTGGATCACTTCCCGTATTTGGTACATTCCCTTTCGGTAAAAAGGAAATGTTAATTTGTTTCAGAAATGGTAAAAGTGTTTCATCTTTTGTAAATTTGTTTTCTTAAATGTAAATTTCTTTTCTTAAATGTAAATTTCTTTTCTTAAATGTAATTTTCTTTTGGCCTTGGTAAAAGTGTTTTGCTAATGTAATTTTATTTTATAAAATGTAAAAATGTTTTCCAAAATGTAAATTTGTCTCCAACTTTGTAAAAGTGTTTTATCTTTTGTAAATTTGATTTGTCCTTCAGGGCCACCGTAGTTTTATTATTGTGTGAGTGAATTTGTTTCTATTGTACATGTATGCATGGCATAAGCAGGCCACTTCATGCATTGGCCTGTAGGTGGCAGCAGCGCGCCTGTTAAGAGCATCCTTACCTTAATCTCACGAAGAAGAAACCCTACATCCGGCAGCCAGCTGCAGCTAGTTAGCAGAAACATAAACACTGAAACCTCTCCGGGGAGATCCAACTATTCAACTGTATAGATTTAGTTTCTTTGTGTTTCCCTTTGTAGAGAACACTAACAGAATGCGGTAGCTTGGTAAACGTCTGATATATCACCATGTTTGTTCGGATCTTGGAAAACAAAAGGCCTTGAAGTTGTCCTGCTAACCAATGGTAAGACATTGATTTGGCTAAGCTAACATCTTTTAAAGGTTTTAAAACGTGCTTAATCAAAACATGACTCATGTTGTGATCGTGTGCATTTCTCTAAACATTATACTAAGATATTATGATATTTTTTCCCGTTTAGTTTGCATGTATCATGGGTTTATTTGTTGAAAGCGACGAAGCTTTACGTCCACTGAGTCCCGTTGCAATGACCGATTTTGACCCATGAAATAAAAACACAAGGAGATCTTTCTCTCAGGTCTAAGGACATGAAAACAATAACACATGGGTTTGGAATAGTGTTGACTTTTAGTTTAATTTCTTTATTGTTAATTTCACAGCATGAGCATTAAACAGAGAGTCCACTTTGTCCGTGGTTGGCCTTGTAAGCCCCCCTGGTCTGAGGGAGCTGAGAGGCCTGTGGTGGGCGGGTCTGATCAGTGTAAACAAAGTTAAAGCTTCGTTTTCATAAAAAGACTAATTTCACATCTAAATCAGATTTTTAAGTCGCTTGTGTCTGTAAATAAACAGCTGGGTGTATTTTGAGTCTTTATGTGTTAAATTCCTGTGACACTCTTGTTTTCATGACAAATATCATTCACAAATCTGTCTTCACCAGCACTTATTGTCGGATTAATTAAATAAGGTATTATTCCTTCATCTACAATGAAGCACTGACTAAATGACCTACTGTATTTTATCAGCTGTTTACTTAAAGCTGCTGTTCGGAGGAATGGTTTAAAAAATGTAAATTATTTTCTGCTGGGTTTGGAGTAAAGGTCATAATGCCCATCGGTACTCATCAGTAAGTGGACTAACTTGAGACCTTGCGAAATCTCTGTTCTCCAATGCCTTCGTATAAAGCAATGTTATTATTCCCCTCGCTCCTGTTATAACGGACCAATCGTAGCTAATCTCAAATCCTCTGTCCTGATTGGTTAAGGCGCAGCTCCTACTACGTCCTCCGATTGGTTATGAGTCTGGCACGATCATGTCTGCACACGCCGATCTGTGTTGGGGGGCTAAGAGGAAATCTGGTTGGGAGGGATAGTGTTGACATTCCAAGTCCCTCTCTCTGAACAGATGTTTACTCTGTGACTACCAACTTTAAATTGTCTTATGTAGGGTTTCTAGTCTTTCTGATCACACAAGTTACCCACACATGCACCATCATCTCTTAATATGAGCTATTGTTTATCATGTCATCAAAACTCATATTTAGAAGAAGTTAAACTTTATTAATCCCCATAGGGAAATCCAATTCTTCACTCTGGTGTTAGATCATGCTACACACATAGTCTGTACTATAGGACAGATGTCTGAGTGAGGGTGCTGCTATCGTTGGGGGTTTGATGCCTCGCTCAAGGGCATCTTTTATTCTTCAAGTTATATTTCTTGGGCTTTCACACCATTATTTAGAGAGGAGAGAACGGTTGATAGAGCAGGAAACTGGGAGAGAGAGTGCGGGAAAGGGGCAGGAGACTGGAATCAAACCCAGGCCAATCGCCTTATGGGCCCGAACCCGCTCATGGGCATTCCCGGAATCAACAATCCTCTGGTTGGCAAGTCAAGTCCCTCTAAGACAGAGCTACTTCCCCCCGAGATGTAGATATACAAACCTACACAAATGGCTGCATTCTTACTGAGTAGATTTTGCTCTCTGTGAGGTGTGAGCTCGTGAGCTCAGGAACTTCAGGTTGCTGGACTTTCCTATTGAGCCACAGTGAAGAATTCATTGTATGTAGCTTTATTAAGCAGTTATTTAACAACAAAATGAAAACCAAAAAGATTGAACTAAGCCATCACATATTAGTATTGATGAAATACTGTTTCACAACTTGGTTCAACTTGTAACAAAAAAAAAGGGAGACAAAGGCAAGTCGGCAAAGCAGAATGCATAATTTATTTGTAAAAGATATGTAAATATAACTTAAGATGTTATGAGTAGAGTTGAGTGTATGTTTGAGTGTATGTCAGAGTATGTGTGTGGGATGGAACAGAAGAAATGAGTCGTCAGATTCTGCCATATCAAAGAGAGCCAGGCTCAGCCAGAGAGTCAGAGAATGGATGAGAGGAGATCTTTGATAGCTGGAGTGCAGCTCACCCAGCTGATGACCCCCCGCCAGGACACACCGCTACAACACAGTCACAGTGGTCCGGTGGCAGGGTCGTATCACCTGTTTCCAGAGTCTCAAATGCATAAATGAGGCAGAGTATTGGAGCTTTTGGAAACCGATCTACAGAAAGGATAGTTTTTGTGACTTTCATAACAACCATCTGATTTTTCCTCTGCAGAAGTTATTGACCTCATTTTATTTTTGTTAGAAAATGAAGAGATTAAAAAGTTGCATAATCTGCACTGATATGCAATCATGTATTACAATACACATCAGCTGTGCATCTTGAAATAGGAAAAAGAGTTTTATGTGCACTGCTCCTACAGCTTGGAAACATCTGCAGGAGAGTTTGGGTTTGAGGGAGCCGGTCTCATTAAATGTTTTTAAAAACAGACTGAAGGCTTCGGAGGAAGACGCAGCAGCGTGTAGATGCTTTGACTGATGACTTTCTGTCATATGATCTGGGATATGTTGACATGCTTTTAAATTATGTTGTATTTCTGTAACTGTGTCGGAATATGCTGCTACAGATTTTGTCCAGGACACTCAAGTAAAGGAGATTTCTAATCTCAAAGACGTTTTCCTGGTTGAATAGATTTTAAATAAAAGACAAACTCTGAATAGATAAATGTTCCCCACACCTCTTACACTCTGAAAACAACATGTCACCAAGATCATTTTGTTATTTAGCAATGCTTTGTTCAATATCTTCTTCTTACTGATGAGCAGAGTGATCCACTTTGGAAAGCAATATTTAGACCATGCTGGTTTCAGCTCTTTCAGCAGTAATTCTCTTGTCACTCAAACAGAAGAGCTTTCACTTCCTGTCCGGGTACATTGAGATAACTTTGATATTATTCCGGCTCTGACTCTCAGGTATCAACACAGTTACAGTATAATGAGACAGGTGTTGTGTGCTCTTTTCACAGACCATGATTCAGCTGGAGAAGCCGGTTCTGCCTGGTACCATGCCGGTGGTATGGCCCACCATCCTCGACCTGGGCAGGGATGAGTGTAAGAGAATTCTCCGGAAACTGGGTGAGCTAACGGATGAGCATCATTGTACAGAACACGCTCAGTTCATGCAACGGAGAAGGGGAAATAATATTAATCAGGCCATCAAAAACATGTTGATGTTTTTCAGATTTTAAGTTTTATATATATATATATTTTTTTTTTATTTGTAACTTTTTATATTTATCAACAAGACAAACAAATACAAACCAAACAGGGGATCAGACATGTGAAATGAAATAAAATAGATAATAATAAAAATGAAATGAATAAAATTAACAGACACATGAATTGATAGAAAACACGTAAAGATAAATATAGGTGAAAAATAATTTAAAATGACAAAATAAATGAAGCGGAAAAGATAAATACATTAAAATATGTATAAACATTAGGGATGTAAATTTCCAGTATTTTCTGTTATTGATCTTTGGAAATGTTAACGATCAATTATCGATGAATCATCCATCCATCCATCCATCCATTTTCTTCCGCTTATCCGGGGTCGGGTCGCGGGGGTAGCAGTCCAAGCAAATTGACCCAGACATCCCTCTCCCCGGCGACACTTTCCAGCTCCTCCTGGGGAATCCCGAGGCGTTCCCAGACCAGGCGGGAGATATAATCCCTCCACCGCGTTCTGGGTCTACCCCGGGGCCTTCTCCCAGTTGGACGTGCCCGGAACACCTCTAAAGGGAGGCGTCCGGGAGGCATCCTTATCAGATGCCCGAACCACCTCAGCTGACTCCTTTCGACGTGGAGGAGCAGCGGCTCTACTCCGAGCTCCCTCCGGATGTCCGAGCTCCTGACCCTATCTCTAAGGCCGAGCCCAGACACCCTTCGCAGGAAACTCATTTCAGCCGCTTGTATCCACGATCTTATCCTTTCGGTCATGACCCACAGCTCATGACCATAGGTGAGGGTTGGAACGTAGACCGACTGGTAAATCGAAAGCTTTACCTTCCGGCTCAGCTCCCTCTTCACCACAATGGTCCGATACAACGTCTGCATCACTGCTGACGCTGCACCAATCCGCCTGTGGATCTCACGCTCCATTTTACCCTCACTCGCGAACAAGACCCCGAGATACTTAAACTCCCCCACTTGGAGCAAAGTCTCACTCCCCACCGAGAGAGAGCAATCCACCGTTTTCCGGCAGAGAACCATGGCCTCAGACTTGGAGGTGCTAACTCTCATCCCGGCCGCTTCGCACTCAGCTGCAAACCGCCCCAATGCCCGCTGGAGGTCCCCGCTCGAGGAAGCCAACAGAACCACATCGTCTGCAAAAAGCAGAGATGAGATTCCAAGCTCCCCGAACTGGAGACCCTCCTCCCCCCGGCTGCGCCTTGAGATCCTGTCTCATCATCATTTAAAAAACATAAACGTTTTCCATATCAAAAACAATGCCAAATGTGCTTTTCCCCTAAATCAAATTTTCCTTCACGACACAATGTATATAACTGACAGTATTGAATATCTATGGATCGTATTGAGCTGTTCAAAACGTTAAACAGGCTGAATATCAACATGAGGAGCAGGCTAATAATCTCCACGGACATACAGTCATGAAAGTGAAGGCTCAGATTTCAACAAGGGAACTGAACAGAAACATAGTTCAGACTCACAGTGTCCAGTTTTCTGTCTACCCGTTCTTATTGAGAAAAATAAGCATGTGAACGTGGTCAGGTGTCAGTCGGGAGCACAAACGGGTCCTAATCAGTACGGCGGCGGAGAAAAAAAGCGCTGGTGGAGACCTGACACTCAGCCGCAGCCTCCAGCTGAGCGTCTCTGCTGTGCTCAACACCTTCAGTCAGCTGATTCACATCCAAACATGCTTTAAACTTAAAACACCTCCATGATAGCTGAACCAAATATGAGACCACATGATGTTTGTTACAAGTGATAGAAAATACAAACAAAGAAATGTGTTTGAGTAAGTTCTTGACATCCCTAATATACATACATACAGTATATACACACATGCAGACATACACACACATAAATAATTTAGGGAGGGAAGAAAAGAACAACATATAAAAGACCATACAAAGCTGCCGATGTGTTTCTGATTGACCTCTCATTCTTTGAGTGTCTCATTGATCATGAAAAGTTTACAAAGTTAACGTTCTGGGTGGGGTGCTTCCTGTGTGGAGTGTTTTTTTAAATATTTCACTCGCTTGAAAATGATTACTGAGCTTGAAGGATCACTGCTCTGCTGGATGATGATTGAGATGCTGCAGTCGTTGCCGGTGTGTGATGTGTGTCATGGTTTCACAGAGCTGGAGGCGTATGCTGGAGTTATCAGCGCCCTGCGAGCCCAGGGAGACCTGACAAAAGACAAGAAGGACCTGCTGGGAGAACTCACTAAGATCCTTGGGTAAATTTATCACCTTTGAGCTCTCAAACCTGAAGAGTCAGAAGAACTAATCCTCTAAATGTTGCTGCTTTTAAATTATGTTGTAACACTTTGTCTTCACAGCATCTCCACAGAGCGCCATCGTGCAGAGGTCCGCAGGGCTGTCAACGATGAACGCCTCACCACCATTGCGTATCAGTAAGAGAAGAACACTCATGTTTGTTTGATTTACCTCCTTATCAAACTGACTGCGCTGGCTGTCTTTAACTCAAAATCAAGAAGGCAGAGTTTTATGAACCCCATGTGTCCTCTCTTGCAGCATGTCGGGTCCTAACAGCTCCTCTGAATGGTCGATTGAAGGACGCCGACTGGTTCCTTTGATGCCTCGGCTCGTCCCGCAGACAGCCTTCACTGTGACTGCTAATGCTGTAGCCAGCGCCACGGCCAATCAGAACGCCTCCCTACTGCTGCCAGCTGAGACAGGAAACAAAGAAGGTGGGAAAACCTCATGTCATATCCAATCAAAGATGCTTTAAAACATCAGAGATGTTGACTGACAAGTTTCATTTCCATCCTGCAGTGGTTGTCTGTTACTCTTACACAAGCACCACCTGCACTTCCACGAGCGCCACAGCCACCAGTGGCATCGGAGCAACCGTCAAATCACCACGACCACCCAGTCCCTCATCCAACGTGGTGGTGCTGCCCAGCGGGAGCACGGTCTACGTGAAAAGTGAGTGTCAGCATTTTTAGATCAGTCTAAACTTCTCCTGATTTCCCTTCAGACTGCAAAGATCAAAAGATTCCAGAAAGAAGGTAAGTGAACCAGATGTGCTCGGTTTGGATAGAGGAACAAGAGATGTGGATTGTTAAGTGAGGGAGTTAAATACTGTAAGCTGTGGGTTGAAGAAATATCAAGATAGGTGGTTAAAAACTATTCGGAATGATAGAAAAACGAGAGATATATTGCAGGGTGGAATAAAAACGCAGCTAAATCCACTCTCAAATACAATAAAGAATTAAAATATGTGCAAACTGTAGTGCATGAAAGACTTTTCTTGGACAGGAGCAGAACTTCTTGGATTGTCTCTTTACGGAAGAGTCAGAGAAAGTCTTCTTGGTCATATTTTCAAAAGGGAAAGAGCTGAAAACCAGACAGCATTTAAAAAGTACCCTGATCAGCCTGCAGGGGGCGCCACAGGGCTTGTTTAGCAGGTGATTTTAGAATCATTTGGGTCAGAAGAGAACAAAACTCATTTAATATATTGCCTTCTCTACCATGTTTTAGCTGCAAAACAGAAACTTGTCCCACAATTCAGACTTATTTTTAGCATAGCATGAAATACTACAAGATACCAGACATGTTGGATTCAAGCTGACAACTTCAAAGGATGCAGATGGTACTCAGTGTAAAATGGGTGTTGTAAGAAGTCTCTTCTTTCCTTACAGGTGTGAGCTGTTCCGATGAGGACGAGAAGCCTCGCAAGAGAAGAAGAACCAACTCCTCCAGCTCGTCTCCGGTGATGCTGAAGGAAGTCACCAAAGTGTCCCCACAGGTGTCCAAGAGCATCACAGTGCCGGTGAGCGGCAGCCCCAAGATGAGCAACATCATGCAGAGCATCGCCAACTCACTGCCACCCCACCTGTCCCCGGTCAAGATCACCTTCACCAAGCCCACCATCCAGACCACCAGCTCCACCACACAGAAGGTGAGAGGACTTTAATACGTGCTGTATCACTTTAACATCTCTCTCTACGTGAATATATGAGAGGTTCAAACGTCTTGTCTCCAACAGGTCATCATCGTTACAACGTCTCCCAGCTCCAACTTCGTCCCCAACATCCTGTCAAAGTCTCACGCTCACAACAACGCCGCTCTGTCTAAACTGGCCGCCTCCTCCATCCTGACGGCGCCAACGCAGAAACAGACCGTGGTGTTCCCAGCCAGCGCCAGCCCGTCCAACACTGTTGCAGTGACCACAGTCGTGTCCTCCTCCCCATCAGTGGTCATGTCCACTGTGGCGTCATGTAGGTTCCTTCTGTCGTTTTAATCTGTTTTGTGTTCTTAAGAAACTGAGGTACATCCAGAATCCAAAACCACTTCCCCGGCAAAGTTAAATCCAAACACACCTTCAGTCTCCTCTTAGACCTCACTGTCGGTGTTGACTGTTTTCCAGGTGCTGGTTCAGCCGGAGTGAAGGTGGCGTCTGCCAGACTTCCTTCACCCAAAACAATGGTGGGCTCCCCGGCTCAGATCATGGCTCAGTTCCCCAAACAGCAGTCGCCCAAACAGCTGCAGCAGGGCTCAGCTTTGGGTGCTGCTGGTGTCGGTCAGGCCCAGGCCACCTGTAGCTCACCTGGAGGAAAACCTACCATCCAGATCAAACAGGAGTCCGGTAAGCTCTTTTCACCTGATCCATCTATCTCTGCAGCTTTGGACCATTTCTTTATCTCTGTCAGTGTGTACTTGTTTTCTTCTTCTCCTTCATCTTCATCTCTTTACTCCTTCTCTCTCTTTCTGACTCCGTGTATGTTAATCTCTCTTCTTTAAGACATTTCTGTTCTTCTTTGTCTTCCTTACTTTTTCCTCTTTTTTCTTACCCCCTGTTTTTTAAATCTTGTTTTTCTCAATTTTCTAATGTTCCTTGTTCCCCTTTTTTTCACTTAAATAAATAACACAAACGGACCAAACATGGCTGATGAGCAGAAAGTGACTTCAATAGATAACTCCCTGTTTTTATGTTTCTCTACAGGAGTAAAGATAATCACTCAGCAGGTCCAACCCAGTAAAATCCTCCCCAAGCCGTCGTCAGTTCTCTCTAGCAGCAGCTCGTCCCCCATCATGGTTGTCAGCAGCAATGGAGCCATCATGACCACCAAACTGGTCACCCAGCCCACAGGTGAGCGACGCAGGGTTCATGGCAGCTTACCTCACCACCTGTAGACCCAACAACATCCTGTGAAAGAAGTCAGACTCTCTGACACTGTGTAACTCTTACTGACTCTGTATCACGATAAAAATATGACCAGACTGAAGTGATGAAACAAACCTTTACAGCTGGAGACGCTTCTTGTTCTGTATAAGTTCGGGTCTTAGACTTAGACTTTGTATAAAGAAGAAAGTAACTCAGTGTTCATCTGCAGCCACCCAGGCCACCTACACCAGACCCACTGTGAGCCCGGGCATCGGTGCCAGAATCACAGCCTCCAGCGGCGGGACCACTTATGTGAAGACCACAAGCGGTAACATCATCACAGTGGTGCCCAAGTCTCTGGCCACGCTGGGCGGGAAGATCATCAGCAGCAACATCGTCTCTGGTAAGTCTGCTTGAAAGCTTTGACCTCATATAGCCTCTGTGGTTAACTTAGATCAGGTTTAAGAGTATGTTTTTCTCTCTGCTGCAGGAACAACCACGAAGATCACAACCATCCCCATGACCTCCAAACCAAACGTCATCGTGGTGCAGAAGACCACGGGGAAGGGAGCGACCATCCAGGGACTGCCGGGCAAGAACGTGGTCACCACTCTTTTAAATGCCGGGGTCAGTCGAACAAAGTTTAGAGTTGTTCATGGCAATTTCCGCATATTCAATTTATTCTGTGGTCTCTTGGAATAATCAAAACCCCTGACATGACTCCAGAAAGAATCAGCAGGCTCGATACAGAAGGAAACAGCAACCTTGGCTTTAAAGTTAAACAAGCTTCTTTATGTTCTATGATGGTATTTTGTAATCTTTCTTTTTCCCTATCTTTATCATCCTCATTCCTTTTTTAAATCCTTAGAAGTTGATTTAAAGTAAAACCACCATCAGAAATAGTTCATCTGTGCAAACACAACATCAGTCTGCAGGATCTACTTTTCAGTCATCTTCTGTGCGCCTTCAGTCCTTCCTTTGCTGTAATCGCTGCCCTGTGATCTGTCTCAGGGTGAGAAGGGCTTGCAGGCTGTCCAGGGGACTAAACCGGCAATCATCACCGCCTCCAGACCCATCACCAAGATGATCGTCACCCAGCCCAAAGGCATGGGCTCTGGGTCCCAGGCCACCGCCACCAAGATCATCCCCACCAAGATCGTCTACGGCCAGCAGGGCAAGACTCAGGTGAGTGTGTTCTTCTCTTCCTTTAGCCCTCTTTGTTTTTCTTCTAACTGTGGCTTTAATGCATGGAATCCAAACCATAAATCCTTGTGAAACACAGGTCCTGAGTTCATTACATGATAATGCACAAACATCAAGTGTATAAATTCATGTTACCTTTTGTCTGACTCTACCTGACCAAAGGGTTTCTTTAAAAATGTTGAAATAAACATAAAATCACTAAATAAAGAGGATTTATAAAGTTCTCTGAAAATGAGATCAGATACTTCCAAAACCTTTTTAATCTGATCCCCAGTCTGATAACCCTTAACTGGATGTCTTCTGAAATAAGGAGCATACATCAGTTTGTACAGGAGAGGAAAACCCCTGTTCATGTAGGTGGACAAAAGAAAACCGAGCTCTAACACTGACCTTTCCTCTTCCTCTATTTACTTCCCCTGTTTGAGGAGAGATATTCATCTGTACCTCAGTGTAAATAAGACCGTTAGATACGTTGGGGCTGAATGATATCGTTTGATCATCAAAATCGTGGTGTGCACATGTGGAATAGTCACATCACGGGACGTGTGATGTCTGTCATATGACACATCAAGCTGTCACCAGTTTCGTGTTTTCCACGATTAATGGGCATGCAGAGCTGTTGTGTCACATGACTGCACAATGTGAACATGAACATGCCACAGATCACCCGGCAGACACTGGATTAAGGCAAGGCAAGGCAGCTTTGTTTGTATAGCACATTTCATACACGAGGGCAACTCAATGTGCTTTACATTACAAGATTAAAAGCATTGGAAACATTCAGACAGGCATAAAAGAACACAATTAAAATGACAAATATAAGAAAACATAGAAAAGAAAAGGAAAATTACAAATATATTTTAAAAAAGGAAATTAAAATTTGCATTTTAAGTGAGCTAAAATAATCTAAGATAGGAAGGCAGTGTCAAATAAAAAGGTCTTAGTCCTTGATTTAAAAGAGGTGAGAGTTGGAGCAGACCTACAGCTTTCAGGGAGTGTGTTCCAGATATGTGGTGCATAATAACTAGACGCTGCTTCACCATGTTTCGTTCTGACTCCCTGGACTGAAAGCAGACCAGTACCTGATGACCTCAGAGGTCGAGATGGATAAAGTAGCAGCAATTTAGGGATTAAGGGAGACAGATTTTACACAGACGGGCTGCTCACAGTGTCAACGCTTGTAGCACACCTACAGTGCAGTGCTGAGACAATCACACACAGTGACACATAACTTAAACATCATCAGGAGTTATTAAAGTAAGTCTGTTGTGTTTAATAGTGAAGTTTATGAAGTCGCCCTGCTGGTACTCTCTCCTCCTCTTGTGTCTCTGCTTCCCCATGTTGGTGTCAGAGCCGCTGTCAGAGGTCTGGACACGGTGTGTTGCGAGTAGGATGGAGGTGCCTGTATCATTAAAAAGTTATTTTTTTGGTTGGAGTGTGTGTGTGTGTGTGTGTGTAACCCTGATGGGAAACTATCACATGCTTTAGCAGAATCACCTCCTGATGATTCAGAAACTCTTTTTGTCACTTGTAGTTGTCGGGAATCATGATCTTTTGTTGCCTGTAGCTGTAAGAGATTCCTGTCGACAGAAACTCAAACTGTAAAGCCCCAAACTTCTGACATTAAAGGTGAGGATTGATTTCAAAGCAGAACAAAACTCAAAGATCCAAAGAATAAAAAGCTAATTATTGCAATGAGTATTTGTGAATAAGTTATTTTCCAAACTGCATTATGTGGTATAAATTCCTGTATTTATTGCAGAAAAGTAAAATACAGAAAGGTACATTTCTATCAGTCCTGTGCAGCCTCGTCGTAGACTGAAGTCCAGTCAGCTGCTCGTATCGCGTTTGATCCTAAGACAGGATGAAGTATCTGACCCCTAACATCAAACCAGCGTTGAATAATGCTCGATCTCTTTCAGACGGTGGAGTTCTGACACTGCGCTGAAATTTAAATACAAAAAGCGACGTCGCTTTTTAAAAGTCCCCTTCGAATGTTTCTCCTGTAATATAAAAGCTTCTTCTGTTCTTTAAAGGTTGAATCACTGTGATAATCCTGGGTAGACGTTTCCTGGGGAGTTTTTAATGTGAGTTTTTGACGTATGGCAGAAGCGGACTGGTTCTGAAGAAATTCGTGATACTGTATATTTCTGAGAAACAACAAGAAGGCCTGATGGAGGATTTGAAACTGTACCACATGATTTTAATAGAAACGCCCACTGAGCGGATATGAGTGAGATGATCTCTGCACACCTCGCTCTTCTCTGGTATTTCTCTTTAAATCTGTTTGGAGAATTTGAGTTTGATTCAGACAGATTCAAGGGTTAAATTCCATCGTGCAGGTGTCGGGGTGCTTTTTGTATCTTCAGCACCTTTAAACTCAAAACTAATGTCTGAAAGAAAGATGTATCTGTTAGATCAAGTGTTTGTTTTGTGATCATCAGAACAAATGTTTAAAAATGTAAAAACTGCACCAAGATTCTGTTGATTTTTTTCAATTGTTCCAAAACAATACGTCATACTTTTGATTTCAAAGTCAGCTCCACTTTCTAAAAATAGCAGCGATTAGGTTTCTGTTCTCCCTTACTGAGAGGAACCTGAGGTCGGTGCGTCATGCGTAGTATTCAATACACACATTACTAAACACCCACGCTGGTGAGACACTCTGATGGCCACAAACCAGTTCTGCTAAAAATAGAACGAAGTCAAAGTTTGGTCGACTGTGGTTGTTTTTAATACACCAGATTAACAAAGTGCTGGACACGCTTCAGATGAACAAATAAGAAAGAAATGAACAATAAAAACAACATAGATACACAATAAACAAGAGAAACACATGCAGTAGTTTAATAATAAAATGTCATGTGGAACTAAACGCTGATGCAAAGAGGCGACTCTGAAGCACTGATTCAAAACTTTCAAAGGTCTGATATCATCACGTAGACTGACCCACAGATCCACAGCAGCCACCACAAAGCGTCAGGTGTGTTGACCTCAGTGCTCTGACTGGATCATGATGGTGCAACAGCTCAGAAAAAAATGAAGGGGTCGGCCTGAGAGACTTTTTAAAAGCAAGTAATTCAACTTGACAGGAAGCCCGAGAAAAAGACGAGGAATTACTCGTGTGATGTGACCCCCGGCCGTCTCCATCAAGTCTTCCCTCACATTTCAGTCATTAAAACATAAAAGTCCCTCTCCAGTGAGAAACGCATCACCTATTTTCAAACATTTGTTCTCTGCAGCTTTAATTTGAAAACAGGTTTTTATATAAAGTGACTCAAACTCTATCAGCAGTGGGCATTTTTGCAGACTTAACGTAGGGGAATTACCCATATTTCATAGTATTGTTATGTCAAACACGGGATTCTCAGGGGAAGCCCACGAGCATAGAAAGGTAAGCATACGCCTTAACACCATTTATAAATAGAGACAGGAAGCAGGAAGCTGCAAACAATGTTTCCAGAAAATTTTACCTGAAAGATTACTCCTTTTTTTCAAACAGACACAGATCTTTCTCAAGGATAGATTTTATATTTGCATCCAAAGACCTGTTTCAGAATGTGCAAAATGCCTATTATGTACCCGTTACTTGGCCTGATCATAAACCTATTTATTGCTCAGTCACAACCAGAGCCACCCCTACAAGAGCACCTAGATGGCGCCTTAATTCATCGCTTCTGCATGATGAAACACATAAGACTCAATTTGAGATGAACTTGGAATTTTTGGGATTCAATAGGAGATCTGTGTGTGATCATAGAATAATGTGGGAGGTGGTTAAGGGTTTTATAAGAAGCAACACAACTCTATGCATCAAACTGAAATAAGGAGCACAAAGCTAAGCTTGAGGCATTAGAACTTAGGTATGCTGCTTTTGACACTGCTCTGCAGTAACTACAATGAGCAGGTTTACCTCCAAAAAGATTTAATGAAAAAAGAAATTAAATCTCTACTCAGGCACCATTCTGAATTTCTTATGCACAGAACCAGACAGACCTTTTATTTTCAGTCCACTAGACCTAGCCATTTGCTAGCCCTGAGGCTTCGGGGTAACAAACATTTCGCAGACATTTTTATCGCTAAATCCAAGGACAGAACCATTATTAGTGACCCTAAAAGGGTTAACGAGTCCTTTGCTTCCTTCCACAAAGAACTGTACAGCTCAGAAACTAGCTTTAATAAATCTGTATGTTAAGGTTTTTTGAATAATATTAACATGGAAGGTCTTTCTGATAGCGAATCTGAACAACTTAATGCACCAATCACACTGAATGAAGTTGAAATGGCTGCTAGGACCATGCGCAAGGGCAAATCGCCAGGCCCAGATGGCATTCCACCGGAATTCTATCTTACTTTCTGGCCCTTACTTGGCCCTCTGCTCATAGAGATGATACAAGTTTAGCTTGAGGTGGGCTCCTTCTTTAGATATGTTAACACAGTGCTAATCTCCTTGCTTCTCACAAAAGGCAATGACCCTGTAGATTGTGTGAGCTATAGGCCGCCAACACTTCTACATGCAGACTTGAAGATATATGCAAAAGTCCTGGCTCAGTGGCTTCAGGGTCACATGACCAAACTTATACACAGCGATCAGACAGGATTTATAAAAACCAGGTTGGCATCAGATAATATTAGGAGGCTTTTGCATATTAAAGACGCTTCTCAAAACTTAGACACTCCAGCAGCTGTCCTCTCACTTGATGCCATGAAGGCTTTTGACAGCTTGGAGTGGCCTTTTTCATGGTCAGTGCTTGAAGAAATGTGCTTAGGTTCTTCTCAACTTATTAGCATGAATAAGGTACTGTATAAAAAACCCAACAGCTGTGGTTCTTACAGGCAGGAGCTGTTCTTCACATTTTGCCATCTCTAGAGTTTCAACACAGGGCTGTCCCCTAAGTCCTCTGCTTTTTGCACTCTTTCTCCAGCCGTTTGTTGTTATGGTGCGGCAAGCGACCACACATCAGAATTTAGGCTAGAAGAAATGATGACTCTGTGTTAAGGATATGTTTATGTGTTTGTGTTCAGGAGGTAAAAAGAACCCACAAACAGGTTTGAAAATACCATGAAGCTTACCTTATCAAATTCACTTTCCCAGTAATAAAGAATCAGAAACGACAAGCTATAATAACCTCTCAAAATTCAAAAGGGTGAAACTT
This sequence comes from Notolabrus celidotus, assembly GCF_009762535.1. Taxonomy (NCBI): domain Eukaryota; kingdom Metazoa; phylum Chordata; class Actinopteri; order Labriformes; family Labridae; genus Notolabrus; species Notolabrus celidotus. The sequence continues at coordinate 33,020,121 of NC_048276.1, read as the reverse complement.
AAAGCGGTTGCAGAAAAGTGAAATGATCCTTAAATCTGACACATAGACGGTTCATTTGAATGAAAATAGTTGCAGCCTGATGGTTCACTGAAATTAAAGGGTGCATGATCTCATCTGATTGGTCCGCGGGGTTTCCTCATCAGCTGTTTATTCTTCCTCCAGGTTCTCATTAAGCCTAAGCCGGTCTTCCAGACAGCATTAGTCGAGCAGACCCGGCAGCTGGTCACCGAGACTCTGCAGCAGGTGACCCGCTCAGTCGACATCTTGCAGGGTCAGACCTCAGGCCAGGACGGGTCCACGAAGGACGAGCCCGGCGAGGCTTCCCACAGCAGTGCTCAAGGTAAAAAACAACGCCAGAGCATCGAGACAAAAGATGATACTGTCTGATTAAACAGCTGATCCTGTATATGAATGTGTTTTGCCAATGTGGGAGTATGAAGCTGGAAATGATGAGAACACACGCCTTTAAAAATAACCCTCTCATCGTTCCCGTCTTTCCTCAGAGCCTCACCCTGTAGTGCACGTGGTCTCCTCCAGAGAGCAGGATTGGACCGAGCAGGAAGTCTCCGTGGAGTCCAGCCCCACTATTATCTACCAGGAGGTGTCTGCCGGGGAATCCCAGTCGGCTACTTCTACCATTAAAGCTTTGCTGGAGCTGCAGCAGACAACAGGTGAGCCTTTATGTCACAGAGAGGCGGCAGACGGAGAGTGGAAAAAGAAGGGGAAGTTGAAAGAAAGCCAACGAGACAGACGACATTAAAGCTGGTGTCACACTGTAATTATTCTGATTTCTTCACAATGAGCTCTTTGGACTACAGACCTGCAGAACAGGGTCGATGATAGACATGCTGAGATAAAGATTCCCACACAATGTTCAAAGTTTAAAGACTCAGCAGTGCAATAACAACTAAATATATTCCACTGTCTGATGGTAAACTCCCTAAAAGTACAACTGTGTGCACAGCAGGGAAGGAATGGTGGTGTGTTTGGTGTAAAACCTTGTGATTTCTTGGTGCAGACCCAATATGGTGCAGTTGAAAAAATGCCTTTTCTATTTATAGAAAACACATCTGAAAACATGGGATCTTCTTCTATTCAGGGTTTACAAATTAAATGACAATATCCATTTTGACCAGATCAGAGAGGACAAACGTAGGATGAGTTAACTAACAGCCGAGGAGGAGTTCTGAGTTTTTAAGACAATGGTTATGAATGCAGCAGAGACATTAAACAACAACAGAAAAGTCCAAAAAAGTTTTTTAAAAATAAAATTAAACAAACTTTATTTATACAGCGCCAAATCACAACAAATGTTATCTGAAGACTCTTTCCAAACAGAGCAGGTCTAGACCGTACTCTATGTTCTATTATCAACAATACCCAACATCAAGACAGGATAAGATCCAGTCCAATCTTACAGACAGGACTCAGTCTGATCTCATCTTAATCCACCATGAGCAGAGCACTTTGCAGCATTTAGCAAGTTACAGGGGCAAGGACAAACTTCCTTTAACAGGCAGAAACCTCCAGCAGGACCAGACTCATGTTAGACTGACATCTGCTAAGACCGTGTTGGAGAGAGGGATAGAGGGAGGTGAAGAGAGAGAGAGATGATAGTGGTGAGACAGATAGTAGTAGTTGTAGCAGCTGGAGTCCAGGATCCCAGTGTATCAGTTCCCCTGACAGTATAGGCCTATAGCAGCAGAACTAAAAGCTTGGTCCAAGCCTGATCCAGCTCTAACTATAAGCTTCATCAAAAAGGAAAGTTTGAAGCCTACTCTTAAAAGTAGAGAGGGTGTCTGCCTCCCAGACCCTGACTGGTCGAGGATTCCAATGGAGAGGTGCCTGATAACTGAAAGTTCTACCTCCCATACTACTTTTACAGACTTAAGTTCAATGAGCAGGCCTGCATGTTTTGTTCCTCTCCCAGAATAGAAAAGAAACAACATTCCACATTTTAGTTGCTTGAATCAGCAACTTTTCCCTTGTTCAGGTCAAAAAGATGAATTCATCATTGAACTGTGTGATGATTAATGTCATCGATGACTAATATTGGGTGGAGGGTTCGATGTGTCGGTGTTAACTGCATGAGAGCAGAAAACTTGAACCCTTTACATTTAAGAGTAGCTGTTAATAACTTCAGTGAAACTCAACACTTCCTGTCCATGTGTTTCACATTTAGAGCTCTTCAGTGGCTCAAAGGGCTCCAGACCTTTATTTCACACAACCTTTTAATGTGAAACATCTGCAGGAAGTATAAAGTGTCACTAGCAGTAGCATTACTGCAAACAAAGACCCAAAACAGGAGTTCATTAGTGAATATTAGCTATTAAATAGAGAATTTACTGCTGGGGAATTAAATGTGAGTGTTTTCCTCCTGCAGTGAAGGAGAAGGGAGAGTCCAAACCCAGACAGCACACCATCGACCTGAGTCAGATGGCCGTGCCCATACAGCTGGCCCAGGAGAAGAAACCCAGCCCCGAGTCCCCCAGACCCTCCACCTCAGAGGCTGAACCCAGCACTGAGTACATCCCACCAGGTATGAGGCTCAGGTCACTGTGTGAGATCCAGCAGCTGTGGAGGCGGGAGGAGTTTATAGCTGGTTATGAAACAGATTAACACTCGGCTCATTGGAGTCAACAGCTCTGCTGTGTAGCTTGGAGCGCGACTCATACATGCTTTAAATGTGATCAATGAAATTTGAAAATCACTTCAGGGAGCCAGTGTAGAGTTAGCAGGACTGAGGTGATGTGATGCCGCCAGTGAGAAGAGACCAGGTATCAGTTTACATGGTTTTGTCACCACTGGATTATAATCATTATGTCTGATGGAGCAGCACTAACATGGGTCTAAAAATAGTCAAGTTAAACTTCAAAGTCAACCTTTGATTGGACTCCATGAGCTCCGCTTTATGTTGATATGTGAGGGGGGTGTTGTTATCAGTATTTGCATTTCTGTGTGTTTTTCCATGCCGTCATTAAAAGCGCTGCTCTACCAGCCTTACGCCTGGTATTCCCCTCTCTCTCAGGTAAAATCTGCAGGCTGGCGGTGTCCACAGACGACGATGACGTGGTCATGTCCTCCACTCAGCAGCTGGTGAAGCCTTTCAAGAGCAGCGTCACCCATGTTACTGTGGTGACCAAACCTGCTGCTGCTGTCACCTCTGCAGCTCAGCACGTCAGCCAAACGGTGAGGAGGTTTTTACAGCAGGATGGAGGATGAGGGGAGGATCATTCTGCTTTGATAACTCAGGGTCAGGACAGGTAAACTAGAAGGTGTGAATCGATAACGATGGTGAATTAATGTCCACTTTGTTATTTCTATTATTCTAAATGTGTCAAAGCTCCAGATAAATTCATTAGTGTCACCTTTTCATATCTGACAGTTTCAACTTTGAGCTTAATTGGTCAGTTTTAAACTATTCAAATGACTTCACTCTCTCACTTTGGCTTCAAAACATGAATGTGGTTCTGAGTTTAGGTTTTGGTTTTGGACCTGACACTGCTGAGGTGAGAAGAATTAGTGGTCTGTGGTGACACAACCTTAAATATACTTCTTGGAAAAACATCGAGCACCACAAACCGCTGAGGATCGTTTACATAGTTTACATGAAAAACGTCTTCAGTCAGAATCAACTTTACTCAGAGCGTCTGGGTAAATTAACCTTTTAAAGCATGAAATGATCCTAAATATATGAATATTAATCACAGTATTTATTGCTTTTAATAACTGCTTTGTTTTGTTTTACCAAGCTTCAGTGTCTGAATGCTCTAGAGGACAGAAATCTAAATCTAAATTAAATATTAAACAGGAACAGTCTTAATGTGGTTTATCATTGTCATTATGTATTGATTACACAAACATTATCAGAGCATTTCATTCAACATTTAATAGATTTACAAAATTAGCAACAGCTCAGCTGACTCAGAAGTTCGTATTTACTTAGTCAAGTCAAATGTGTTAATAAAAACACATTTTAAGAAAACAGCAGAAGCTGCCTGAAGTGCTGTGGAGTGCATAAAAGACAACGTAAAACCAAACATTTAAAAGGAGGTAATGTGCTTTTTCAGATTTTACCAACTTATTTTAAGTAAAAAATTTGGATCTTGATTCTAGACGTTTCATTCTGTGATGTAAACATGTGTTGGAGTAATCCCAGGACAAGACTGCAGGCTGCTTTGCATGTGTTTTTTTTAAAGGTCACACTAGAAGGACCTGAGATTTGCTCAAATCGTGACATCACAAATTGATGAATCTCTTCAAAATGACCCAAACAGAAACATCCCGCTCTGTTCTGTCTCTTTTCTTCTTTTGTCTTTTTCCAGCCTTGTTGGATTCATATCCACTAAAGGCACTTTGAGAAGATTTTAATTGATTTGAAATAGTCTCACTCTTATATTGATGCTTCTTCACGACTTACAGAGTAAAATGAGATTAGCAGCAACAACATTGGTTATTCCTTTACGCTGAATTTTAGTGCCTGTATTTGTTCATCACCCTGATGTGTCTGTATTTCCAGCTCTGCTGGTAAAGTTTGTCAGATAGAAGTTATCAGCCAGGAGGATTTTTTCTTCTTTAGATAGCTTTCTTTTGTCATCATGTCTGATACTGGAGCAGGATTATCAAACAGACGTTTTTTAGTCATCGTTATGTTACAGTTAATTATTTGACGTAGCTACAAATCAATATATGACCTTGTCACTCTGCGTCCTGATAACATTTTTCGTCATTTGCTTCGACAACAAATGCACGCTTTTACGAGAGCCACATCTTCACAATAGTGGGTGATGGGGTTAATGGGAAATTTGGTCTTCAGTCCTAAAAAACTGTTCCAGTTTTATCCAAAGGGGTCATTAGAATCATGACAACATGATAGTTCCTCACAGTGTCTTTAAGTTATTCACACCTAGAACTAGACCTGACCCTGAGGTCCAGATTTTGTTCCCAAAAAGATTTTTGTATCCTTGTGATTCATCTTCACAACATGAATATGATCATTTTCTGTTCCTGCATCTCCAAGAACACTTTGAGCTCCTTGGTTGCAGAGTCCTGGTCTTGGTGTCATCCCTCACTAATCTCTTTTCTATGTTTCAGCCGTCTGACAGTCAGAGTAAAACTGACACAGTGTTAGAGGTTGGAGAGATGGAGGGCGACACGTTGGATCCTCAGACAGGTTTATTCTATCGCTCCAGCCAATCAGCTCCTGAACCCACGAAACAAACCCCCCACTCTGCAGCCGCTCAGCCTCCAACTGTGAGCCAGACTGAGCCCGAGCAGAGCCGGCAGACCTCATCCTCCACCCAGCCTCCTCCACCACCTCCTCCACAGCTGCAGAGCAAACCTCAGATCAGCCAGCCATCCTCCTCCTCCTCCATCTTCCCCTCCAATCCTCCTCTCATCAAGAAACTCCCAAAGCTACACGTGCAGAGTCCACCCAAACCCCAGGTCCCCACCCAGAGCCCCAAAGACAGACCTGTGGCTGCTCCAGCACAAGCGGGGGCAAAGGTAACGAGCCCAGGCACGCCAACTAAACTTCTGGTGACGCCGCAGCTCCCGAAACTCCAACAAGCACCAACGTCCCACCACAGACCGCTGCACACACCCATGTCCCATCCGCCACCCCTGCAGGCACACCACCCGGTCAGCACGGAGAAGACTTCCTCCAGCCAGGTGAGGCTAACACCGACACTCTGCTGCAGAGACAGCATGCAGGACCTGCTTATGTTTGAGTGTGTACGACAGAACCAGTTAGTGTGACAGAGCTGAGGGCTCTCCTGCTGTCTGCTCATGTTCACTTTAAAGGGCAGACTGATCAGCAGCAGGTAATTGGTTTACAGCTGTGCTAATGCCAGCTGCTGCTGCTCTGCTTCATGTCACTGTAAATCATTTCTGACAGCTGCTTGGATATTTGGTTTTCGGTCTCACTAACAATCGAGGGACTTTCTGTTTTAGCTTTTCAATCAAATATGCAGTAAGATAACAGCTGCTTCTACTCAGATGCCCCTTTTACATGACATGTTCCAGACGGGACTGTAACACTTCCTTTAAACCTCAGCTGCAGTGTCAAACACACAGAGGCAGGACTGGACACTGGTGAAATGAAGTTACTCAAATTCATCATTTCATTGGACTATCGTTGGCTGAGTATTGCAGAGGGATGCGAACACTCCAACACAGAAGTAGGGTTGCAAAGGGGTGGACATTTTCCAGTAAATTTCCATGGGAAGTCAAGCTGGGGAATTTTGGAAATATTCCAAATTAGAAACTTTCCATGGGAATTAACTGGGAATTGAGGGTCATTTAATGGAAAGGTATCATATCCAAGTATAAATATTTGTTTTGTTATAAGCAGGCATCCATCCAATATAATACAATTAAACAGATTTATTTGTAAGTAGAACTTTTTTCAAGAGTTAAATAATTTTTTGAACATTCAATTCTTTCATTGAAGAACAAAAACATGAATGTTGAATTAAATATTACTCACCCCCCCCAACCCAACCCATCCAAAACTTAACAAAAATGCAATCCCCAAAAAGTCCCATTCAAAATGTTAAATGAAAAGAGCCGCTCTCCCTCCGACAAAGTCCCATTCAACATGCAAATAAAAAAGCACCTTCCCTCAAGCTTCTCAAGCCTAGTCTCTGCAGGATTCATGTGTGCATGTGATGGAGGAATGCACAGTGCATGTAGGGGGCGTGGTCTCAATAGCCCTGCAGTAAGCAGTGTGCCAAGTGCATGTGATGGACCCTGCAACTAAGTCTCACTGTAACAACTGCTATAGATTTTACAATTACATTTTCTTTGAATGGCATGTGCAAATATGTGCCTTTTAAAAAAACAACAGCGAATGCATTTAAAAAAGCACAAATAAATGACTAAGAACAGATACAATATAGATACATTAAGAAGGGCACCAGGCTCCTACAGTGATGTAGTGATAAGAGTTGTAAATAAGTGTAATGAATGAGATAACCACGGACATATTTGATCATAAAGGATCACAGTTGAACTTTTCAGAATGCCCCTCTCCTCTAAATGTTGTCTATTAATGTTGTTAAACTATTGTCCCCTCAGCAGCCAATCATCACACAGAGTGCCACCGTCACTAAGATCTCCTTTGGCAGCTCCCACCATCCATCACCAGTCTTCAGCAGCGCAGAGGCCACAGCCAAACTGATCCCAGAGTCCAGCTCCGGCCCCTCAGGAGAGAAATCCTCCGTGTCAGACATCCTGAAGATCTCAATGATGGAGGCGGAGATCGACCCCAGCATAGAGCCAATGGTGGTGGACTCCTCCAGCGACTCTGGCCCTCTGGTGAAAGCTCTGGAGGTCCGGGCCGTGTCAGGCACGCTGGACTCGGGCCAGTTCATCAGCAGCTCTGGGACCTCTATACATCATTCCCACGCAAAGCCACAGCAGTTCAGCTGCATGCCGAGCCTCGCTGCACAGAGGAGCAAAGAGGACCTGGAGGTCATCGAGGTAAAATATTCATACTGTGTGATAAACCACAGAGCTGGAAGTACACAGTGACATGTGTGAACTCTTTACATGTTCACACCTCTTTTTACTTCAGTTTGCAAAAAGAGGATTGATTTATTATTTAAAGGGATAATGCTTCACTTTACATTTTAGCCAGAGATCCTACAAAACTAAAACAGACCTGACCTCAAACTGTTTTTAAAAAGATGAACTCTCTACTCTGTAGCCCCACATGTTGTTTTAGAGTGAAGGAAAACCAGCTCATCAGGCTTTTATAGAACATTTTAATAAGAAGTTATTTAAAGTACCCTTTAAAGAACTTAGTGAGTGTTTTGATAACTTCATTCAGGTAAAGATTACCAAAGTGTTCAGGCTTTCTACACAGCCAGGATTACCTCAGGTTGTTTGAGTATTTTTATGTTTTACTGGGTAATACTCATCAAATTAAATATCTGTTGTGTGCTTTTTCCTGGGGATATTTCAGGGCTAATGGATATAAAAGTGATAGTTATCTCGGAGTTGATCTCCTGACAATAAAGAAAAAAACTAACAAATTATCCCAGAAATATATCTCGTGAAGCTCCACAATCCAAGCACTGACCATTTCCAGTACCAGGAATTAGACCCATCCTTTGAAACACTCAGGACAATGATAACTAAAATGACCTTTAGCTGGACAAACTTGGTGTGAGTGATGTAAAGTGATATCATGGTTTTATAGCAGGTCTTAACCTGGACAAAACCTAATTATGTGACTAACATGTGCAGGTGATTCCCCAGTTCTCCATCCTGCCGGACTCCAGCCAGTCCAACGTGGTGGTGGAGCCCAGCGGCTTCCTGGAAATCACCAACTACACCAGCCAGCAGCAGGAGGAGGACAGCCCCATGGAGCAGGAGGTGGACAGCAGCAACGACGAGGCGGCTGCAGCCAGCCCCCCCGACCAACCGTGAACACCACGTGCTAAAGATACGAGACTCACAATGTGGTTTTTGCTTTGACCAAACGGACAAAGACTTTCAGGCTGTTTTTTTAAAAGGCAAGAGCAAGAATGCATTTAGTTTTTCTTGTAAATATTTAGTTAGTTTATTATAAGCCTTTCTTCCTCCCCAGGACTGATGGAACATGTGTTTTCTATTGCCAGTGAGGAGTGCTGGATATAAAAAGCGGGAGCGAGGTGAAAGGATTCAATGCAGCCGCAGACAGTTGGAAAGAAGCCAGTCCAAACAAACAGAATTTAATTATTATACTATATTAATGTTGTTACTTGCAGGACTTTGCAAGATCGTCACACATCCATGAAATTGATCATTTAGATTTTTTGGCACCGTGAATTCTCTAAGAAACAGCCAGCTGGATCAGACCCCTGGAGGTCTGCATTTATTTTTAATTGTCCGAGGTTTCACATACCTGTTTCCAATTAGTGGCTTTGGTCTCTACGGTTTTTGCACAGTGACTCTCCTGCTGATGGTCATCTTCTTTCAGTGACCTGCAGGTTTAAACAAACGTTGAACAGTATTTCTCTGACTGAACTTTGCGACAGTAAAGACTCGAGGATTGAAGTTTTCATAAGAGAGAGGAATAAGCTGCTTCAGATTGAATTAATTTCTGTGTGGAACATGAAGCAGAACTGAAAAGGAGTCTCGGAGGACAGATCGAGTCCAACACAGAACGTGTTACTGCTTATCCTAACTGATGAGATGAAAAAGGAAAGGGTCCTTTTTGTAAGATATACTCTGGATTCAAAACAAAGCTTGCTGTGAGAGTTTCTCCAAGTATGGCTCTGCGTGTTGCATAGTGTTTGAAACTATGCATTTCTTTTTTACCTTTTCAAACTAGAGGACTAGTTGAGAAAAATGTTTAATCTGCACAATAAATAAGCTGAGTAGAACATGTTATGTACAGTTTTATTTATTGCAAAAATAAGTTTTGGACTCAGAGTGAAATGCAATGTTTTTAATCTATGAAAGAATGAATGTTCACCAAAAAAAAAGTGGAGGAACACAGACAGATCCAAACCACACAGATGAGTCCAAGAAAATCACAGAAAGCCAACAGAGGAAAAACGACTCCCTGGCTGCAGGTACGCTTTCTTAAAAGAGATCCAGATCATTTTAAGGCCTGGAAAATGCTTTTATACTGATATGATGATGATATATGATTCAAGTCTGATATTATTTTTGCACCAGAATGTTACAGAACTGCAATGCAAACGTTTTTAAAAGTTTAAATTCAGGACACATAATTCAAAGATGCATGACTTAGGATGTTTTCATCTACATTCAATTGAATTCAGATTTATTTGTAATGCAAATTTCAGTCTAATGTCCTCAACTCAAAATGCTTTAGGAGATAAAAACAAACACAAACACATTAACAAAAAAAATGTGCAAAAGCCACAAACCTCTGGCTGCAAGATTTGAAGTGCTAAAACTGCAGTTCTTCGAGTGTCCACTAGAGGCTGGCTCCGGAAGTACCAGAAACCACATACACACCTATTCAAAAAAGCCGATCTTTACAGCAGAAATCAACATGTTTACAGCCTGGTACAAATAATGAGTGTAGTCTGGATACCTCATTTTTCGATCAGCACACACTGTACGGGGTGACATTTTTTGTAACGCTGCAATTTTCGAAGATATGATTACAAGTTTTCTATTTTGAGAGGCACAGCTGACTTGATTGACAGGTGAGTGAGAACACTGTAGCTGTCAATGTTCACTTGCATGTGTGTTAAGGAGCGCGCTCAGCCGAGACAGTGGTCAGTTTCTACATCAAGATACGCCAAACCCCCCACGCTACGTTATCTCTCCTGTCATGTGTGATCGTTCACAACCTTCAGTGGTTGTCATATACCGGAGCTGCAGCCCTGGCTACTGGAGGTGGCTCTGCTACAGCTCAGACAACACATACCTGCAGCAGGTAACTGAATGTTAATAACCGATGAACTGACTAATGAGAGTGACAACGTTTTATTGTGTAGTAGACTAAACGCTTGGGGTCCTCCCCCAGGAAATTTTGAGCATCAAACACTTAATTCTCTGCATTCTGGTGAATATTTATGTGAACATTTGTGCTGGAAATTAAATTACATAAAAGGAAAACAAAATTAGTGATACATAAATAGCAACAAAATGAATTCAAACCCCCAAAAGAAGCTTATATTTTATTCAAATTTGATTTTCTATTTCATGAAGTCTCTTTAAAACTGAGTAGTTCAATTTAAAACAGAGGTAAAGAAAAAAAAGAAGATTAAACACTTACATCAATAAACTCTTTCTGGGGTGTGAAACTGAGCTCCCAAACCTGTGGCGGTCAGGGGTCCCATCAGTCAGGTAGAGATATCAGGGATAGCTTAGCTAAAATGAGGGAGGCTTTTCAGTCTTTTCATTTTTACTGCAGTAGTTAGACTAAAGCAAATTCATGTTGACACTACTGTACAGCCTAAGGTCATTATTTGGCAGCTACCGGAAATTGTAAGGTTGATAATGTTCTTTCACGTGTTCATTTTTAATAGTTTCACATTCATTTTCTCTGTCAGAAGTTAATCAGAGTCAAAGTAGAGCAGATCAGAATCATGTGTTTGAGCAGCTGATCGATCAACACAGAGATATAAACATGGCACACCACAGAGTTTTTATGGTGTAGTGTTTTGGCGTGAGATTTGTCTGGGCAGAGTGAGAGTGGTTCACACGCCAGGGGCGTGAGAGTTGGAAACCCTGGCGCAGGTATTATGGTCTTTCATCTTTTCCTATTAGTGCACATATACAAAGATAACCTTACCGCCAAAGAGTCAAGAGAAATTTATTTTTTAACCAACTTTAAACAAACACAGTCTCCACCTTAATGCAGTGTGCTAGAAATATAAATGAGTCTACGTCCAGTCACAGTTTACAGTATTTCAAATCGATTCTGACCCACAGTACCTTTTTCAGTAGAAATGAGAGCTGACACATGAGCTTCAGACTGCAACACATGTATAAACAAGACACACAATTCAAGACAAAATCCTATTATAAAGTAACAAACACAAACTGTATGCATACTGCATGAATCTCACATCTGGTAGTGCAAAGAAAAGTTAGTTATTTGGAAAACAGAATGAGCAAAGAATGTCTTAAAACAAGTGCAACTAGACTCTGGTTTAGCTGTCTTCTGTTGTTAACTGCTATTCTAGCTAACCAGCAGTAAACATTTGATGCTTTTCAAAGATATATGAGCTGATAGTTGGAGAATATTAACCTAGAAAACTCACAGAAACACAGTTTTTGATGATACATATGACAGATAGTAATGTTTCCTTGAGCTCCATCTAGCTTTGATTACTATCATGATTTAAGCTAAGTGACATTTTCACAGGGGTATTTGGTTTAGCCGAGTTCAAACCTGTAAATTTTCCTCTTTGCAGGTTTTATTTCAGCCAAACTCTGTAGCCTCAACACGTTCAGATTCTTAAAAACACACAGGTCCGGTTTATTACACTTTTATGAGTCATTTTTGGCCCCATATGAACATTATATATGTACTTACACTTGGTCTGAAATTGGCTCAGGCAGCCAAAAAAACATTTCTGGAATGTATGGTGGCTCCTACTGGCAGAAATAAAACATATTTATTATGTTATAAAGTTTATTTGAGCCCAGTTTTAATGTTTATTGGACACTGTGCTGTGGTGTTGGAGGTTTTTCTGTTGGTTCTGCGCTCTTATAAAACGCCTTCATGCACACACTCTCTTTTAGAGTCCAGCTCCACTCTGGCTTTTTCCTCCTCATGTTTAAAAGTGATCCACAGGGCTCCTGGGGGCTCAGATCCAGCACGCAGCGTCTGATTGGTTGGCCTCGACCTAATAACATGTGGCTCTGTTTAGGAGCGTGCTGACTTACCATCCCTCCGCCCTGCGCCCCTGTTGGGATAATGTTGCTGAAGTCCCAAAGGAGAGCACAGTTTGCTCTGCCCTGCTGACTCACCTGACTGAGAAACAACTCCAAAGAATGGTATGCGTCCCCCGTGTGTGTGCTCACAGGAAAACTATATTCAGCCCTTGTTCTTGGCATGAACTTTTTTCAGTGCCAAGAATTCTATAAAAACATTCATCTTTTATTCTAAGCCATCAGACACAGGTCAAACTTAACACATCTATACCCCAACATAACGGCAGTATATGAAGATCAACAAGGAGTGGATATATCCACCGTTAAGTCATCTAACTAAAGTTATTTTCCCACAAGTGACCATATTTTGACAAGATATGCAAGCAATGCTAAGTTATCAGCCTGTTGTGCAATGTGCATCTGTAATAACTCATACAGTGATATTCATTATTGTATTTATTTTGGCTTTAAACAAAATGTGCTTTAAGTGAAAACGAGCTCTCCGAGGGTCTGTCTCTTAAAAAATGACTGCTTTATAACACAGACTTATTTTTACAATCCCTTAGAGAACACTCTGGTTCAGATTCAAGCTAAAATAAAATACGGATATAAACATGAAACCAGTATTTATCAGATTAAAGCCTGGTCAGACTGTTAAACTATCTCATAAAAGGGTCCTTGATGTTGAAATCGGGGTATCACTACTTGCATTCGTGAGAAACCAACCGTGTAAATCAATATATCGAATTTGTGCTGAAGGATAATTTTGAAAAATGAAATCTCCAACACCCTTCTTGGGCTCCCAAAGTTCACACCTTACCCTTGTTCACTTCTTACAAAGACACACAGAACAACAACATGGCTTCCACCAATAATGAAGAGTCTGACCACTCAGGCTGTCTTTGAAACGGCCTGCTACATACTACCTATGAATGTAGTAGATAATAGGAACTGTCTACTACATACTGCGTTTGAATTTAGCCTGTAGTATGATTGTTCTGTTGGGTTTGGTCTGTAGTATGCTGAGCCAGACGTTGCTAGATTTCTGGTCTTGGAAAGCTGAAGTAAACAACGGCTAAGCTGATAGATAAACTGTTTCTTTAGCATCCACTAGTAATTTAAAAAGTTAAGAAGTGGTTTATATGTAATTTGATAGTTTCCACAGCTTTGTGGGAAACAGTACACAAAGGAGACTGGTCCGATGCATACTGTGAAATTTTCCCAAATCCATACGACATCCGGGGAGTTTTGGCATACTGTAGATTTTGCTCTTGTTCACATACTACTTACTACATACTGAATTTTGGCCAAATCAGTACGTACTGCTAGTATAGGCAGTTTCGAAAACAGCCTCAGTCACCTGTTACACCAAAACCAGTCCCTCCTACAGCATTGAAAGGTAGAAACTAATGTTCTCAACATAACAAGGGGATACAAAATAACAACTTTAATGTCACACATACAAACATAAATGAAACTTTGAGTGCCATCAATGAAATTGAAATAACAATGGTAAATATTATCAATACATTTAATTCTGTAACCCAAAATAATGCAGAGGAATTGTTCTGCTGAATTATACCAAATCAACCACATGGTACTCTACATCTTAATAAGCAAAATCAATTCATTATAATAAACTCAAGTAATAAAAATTATCTATTTGTCTTGTAATTATGTAATTAAGGTTAGAGTATGGTTCCCATTTTTAGGTTTTCCTTAAGAAGAAAATCTGTAATCAGGTTTGATGTGAAAATATCAGAGAATGTATTTTTCGGCCGTATCGCCCAGCTCTAGAGCCAACTCTCTACAAGCACAATATCAATACTAGCAGGTTGTGTTTGTTAAATCCATGTTAAGTGTTAAGAGGATCGATGTTCGAACACTGTGCTATCAGTGCTCCTGTCTGAGAGCCTTTGTCAGTCCAGCTGTGTAGTAGAGTTTGTGAAACCGTCTGTGATGAAAATTCTCAATGATTTAAAAAGCTTAGCTGCCTCTGCTTTAACGCATGCTCTCCCAGAGACTTTTCGAGAGGCAGTGTTTGTTGCTCTTCTTGCGTTGTTGTTGACACTGTAGTCGGTCAAACGTTGCAGGAAAGAGTCTAACACGCGGGTAGGAGTTTCCTCCATCACGTCCGGAGCAGCATTCCTCCAGCTTTAGTTTACTTCACTTCTCTTCTGTCAGTCTGTTAGTCAGGGTGAGTCCGTCGGTCCTATATTTGAAACTCATGAGTTTCTCCTGAAAGTTATGACTAAAGATTAGACTCTGCACGGCACATCATTTTCTTTAAACAAACCCATCAAGAAATGTCTCCCCACAGAAGGTTAATCTTACTTACCACAGTCAGATGTGACGTATGAGAGCAACAACAGTTCTTAGCTGTAATTTATCAGGGTGTAAGAAATCTGAGACTTTAGTGAGTCATTGTGGTTTAAAACCACAACCTGAGACTTTACAACTTGTTTTTCAGAAGAGTTAAAGTTAAAAAAGCTTTGTTACTGCACCTTAAGAAGCACAGTTTAGGTGTCTCTGAGTCACTCAAAAAATTGTAACATGAGCAACAAATCTGTGAGGATGCTGCCAAAGCTAATCCAAGTTAAGCATTCATTTCTTCCTGAAATGCATCAGAAATGATTGATTGAATCCACAATCAAGCATTTTGAAAGCTGTTTTCTTCTCCTCTTGAGGACAGACTTGAAAACACAGGGAAAGGTGAGAAGGTGACAATTTCATTGGATGGATCATTGTTTCTTTGTTTTGCTCATCAAGCTGATTGAAGATGTTTAATCTTGCAAAATGTTCAAAAGGACCTACATTTCATTCTCAGACCAGATTAGTACCACGGTGTTCTCACAGGATCTCAAGTCACGAGAGACGAGACATGAGCATGCCCCGAACGTTGGGTTTGTACATGGCTGTTTAAAGGCAAAACAAAAAGGAATTCACCACTTATTTTATGCAGATAAAAATCCAAATCTGCAGTTTTATTCTGGCAAATGTGTTGGTAGGAGTAATTTTTCCAATTGTAATCAGGTTAAAAGTGCTCATGCAAGTCCTAAAATAGCGCTGTTCTTACTTTTAATAATCACCCAGCTCTCCGGTTCTTCAGTAAGAGCCGGGATGATCATTGCTGCGTTCGGACAACACTCTTGTATGTCCTCCTCACGTGTGTCTAAGTCAAGAAACCTTCTCTGGGAGTATTGATGGATGTGCGTGTTGACCTGAGTGTTTGTGTGTAACTGTCCGTGCCTTGCTCCATGATCTCCAGGCTCACCCACTGGCAAACTGAGCGCAGACAGCCTCCTATTATTCATCCACAGTAATCCCAGCGCTCCCACTCTGCACTCAATGTCCCAAGTTATCTCTGAGGAGCATGGGAAAGGTCAAAGGTGACCTGCCTGGGTTTATTCCCTTTAGTAACAAGACTTTAATGGAGCTCTATTTCTGTGTGTATTCCACTATAAACTTGAGTCGTCATATCTCCAGTTGTTTACCTCTAAACAGCTGCTTTTATACAAGTTTGCTTGGAAACTTCTGCAAGAGCAGAAAAAGCTACAAACAGGACGCACTCTCAAGACAATGCTATCACACACCCTGCGTCCACTGTTTGTGAGATAAATAAATAAAGAGAAATAAAGGGCATATTCACTTTCTTTGAGGTCCCTCCAAGAACATTGTGTTTAGGCGTGCAGGTGGAGTCTGTTTGGAGTTAGCATGCTTTATGAGCGGGTCAAGATGTTGGGCATATGGCTGTGAGATAATCACAATATCATGCCAAATTTCCCAATCCTATTATCCATGCACATGTTGAAGAGTTTATTTGAGTGACGTGATGTCAGCCTCAAGGCGCTGGAGAAAAAATGGATCTCAGGTTTGTGAATATTTCTCACGGATGGTAAACTGAACGTTTGAAGTGAAAGTTCCTCCACACTTCAAACACATCTTTTAACGAGGAAGCAAATAAATGACGTCTTAACGTTTCATCTCCTGCAGCAATCCAGACAACATTTCATTTTGTGTCGTGCTTTTTCAGCAAAACTTGTCCCATAAGCTTTGTGTTTGGTGCTAATAGCTAACACTTACAATCTGTTATGCTAAGTTGGTGAGCACTGTATACAGAATGGCTTTCATTTCCTCCCATTGTGAGCTTTGAAGCCAAAATACTGACTCTACGGATGCTGACATGTTGAGCTGGTGCAGAAGTGACCTGGCTGGATGAGCCATGGGACTGACGTTACATCCTTCCCCTCATACACGTTAACCTGTCAGCAGCAGAGCCAGAGAGTAAGCAGCACAGAAATCTGCTTGGTTCTTGAGGATTTGAGGGGTTTATTATCTGCACACAAACTAAACTCTTCATTGATACAGTAGAGATAATATGTACCGCTAACTCTCGCTCTCTCTCTGCTCACATGCTCCGTCAGTCCAGACATCAACAAGCACACTAGAAACACATGCAAAGACGTCACTTCACTTGCTCTACGTCCCACACTTACGCACAGCTGTTCCTAAAAACAGATCTGCTAGTATAACAAAAGGCTTGTTTTTCAACCTTTTTTCATGTATTTATGTGACTGAAAAAAACAGAGATTTTTGACGCTCTAAGAGATTCATTTATTTTTACTTTGGATTTTTTTGGGAAATTTTCATCTATTTAAAGTGAAACAGAAGATGTTTTTCCTCAACGTATGTGTCATAAGTCTCTCTCTCCCAGAAACACATTTTCGTTTTCCTTTGTTTACTTCAGGTGCTTCAGAAAAGTCTTGTTTTCTCTGTTTTCTCACTTTCCTTCTTCTCTGTGACAAAGTGACCAGCTCTGCTTCAGTCAAGCCTTCCCCTATCTAAGAGATTGTTTGATCTCAGCGTGACTAAACTATGATAAACACAGGTTAATTCTAATTTATGACTCAGTGCCCAGTCACAGAGACGAGGAAAAGTAAGTGAGGTCTGCTTCCAATTAAGGAACCACATACTTCCTGCAGGCGCTCTGATTCTATCTGTGCTCATCTCATAAACACAAAAAAAGATGGAGGAATTTACCGGAGGAGAGCAGGAAAGGGAACAATGCCTCTCAGCAGGATGGCACAGCTGCGAGGGTAGGACTCCACCAGAGCTGTGTTTGTCTTTAGGTCATCACACTTGAAGCCACAGCTTTTATCTTACATGCAGACCTCATATGTTAACCCCTTGGACTTCACGACTGTCTCTACTTCACGTTTTCCTCCACAGATCACATCGTGAAGCGAGAATAAACAAAGTTAGTGTTTAGTCTCATCTCATGTTCAAGTGGGTCACTTTCCTGAGACACATGTGGAAATACTTTGTTATGAGATTAAGTCTGGATTTCAAACTCACACAAAAGTACTGAAGTATTTCCACTGGGCTTTAAAAACAACAAAAGCCCTTATGATGCTGAAAGGCCTGTTTCAGAATCAGCAGGAAGGTTCATGGATTCAGTGAATTGTTATCATTTAAAATACTAACAGAGTTGTCTTATATGATGTAAAGAGTCACTTACACTACATTATAATGGGGAACAGATTGGTTAAGTGGTTAAAGTGTGAGAGGAGAGGCCACTGGTTCGACTCCCTGCCATGAGCCTCTGCTGTATTTCGCTCCTCACTCTCGGCTCCCCATATTTCTTGTGTTACGGAGTAACTCATACCTCTCTCGAGTAGAGGTATGAGTGGATACTAATACAGCCCTAGCATGAACAATGATACCAAACAATAGTGAAGGAAAGGACTGGTTCTCAGTATTAGAAACTGAAAAGGGTCAGCTCACTCAGTGGGTGGTGAGGGGCGAGCCCAAGCTTCTTCTATGAGTTCAATAGTTATTTTTGTTTGGATGGGTTAAGTTTAAAAGTTTTGTTGGCTCTCCAAGGTTTCGTGGACGTCTCTATGGTTATCTGTCGCCGTCCTCTTCACATCCCAGCTGCGGCTCATCACCTCATTCAGGTGATGTCATACAAACAGGACCAAGCACCTTTCATGGGTGGCACCTCAAGAACAGGGTGCGTTTAACAGTGTCGGACAAACCAGTGACAACTGAACCCAATCCCAATTTCCCACATGAGAACCAGCCAAAGCAAAATAAAGGAAGGAAAAGAAGAGGAGGCTTAAGGTACCCCTTTGTCCTAACACTTGTTTCTCATCAGCTGTCACTGTCACTTTAAAGAAGTTTGACTTTAGTAGAGGCAAAACTGACAGCCTGAGAATCTACTCAAGTAAAAGTAAAAAGTGCTTCACATGAAATCTACTTCAAACTGTGAGTACAAAGCATTTACTTTTGACCCCAGCGAGATGGTTGTGTAGACACTGCACTTTCCTTTTTGAGTTACCATGACCTGAATGACTGAGAAACCTCACCGTCTTTACAACTAACCATGTTAAAGTTACTGAATATTTCAGTAGCATCTTTTTTTTCTGTTTTGCACCTTGTAGTGGATCTCTGCATGCCAGGTGTTGCGGGAAGCCAGTGTAAACTGTGCAGCCTGCAGGACGGCTCTTACTGATGTAAATCAGGTTGTGGCTCGCTGTCTGCCTCACTGTGGTTGGAAAGATGTGTCGGATTTGTAAAAGTAATGTTTTGCTGATTAACTGTTGACTCAGGAAGGACAAATCTGTGAATGTATTTCCAATCTCCAGTTGTAGCGTAACAGAATTGCTGGTGGTATAATGTCACTTTATATTGTCTGCAGGACCAGACGGACCAATAAGTTCAATTGTTGGAAAAACCTCAGGTCAGAGTCAGTCGATAAAACAAGACAAAAATGACGATACAAAAGGATATTCAGAGAGTTCATTTATAATCAATCATTTTTAACTGAAATTCAGGACAAAAGAAATTGTCAAAAACATGTCAAATAAAGAATTCAATGTCCCACAACACAGTCTTAAATCAAAATGAAACCAAATGTCATACAATTAAAAAACACTTCTGTCAGGATGTTGGTGTCAGGGTGTAGGGGTGTGAAAAGAGAGAATGCAGAGGGAGAAAGTGAACAGGACTTGCGGTTTCAGGGGCCAGTAGGAAAATCATCTGGGAGGGGGACCACAGGTCTGTTCCTTTGGGGTGAGTATGGAGTTCCAGTTCATAAGGATTGTTGCTGATGGAAGGGATGAAGTGGGATGGTAGTGCCAGAAGTCAAAAAATGTCCTTCTCAGATGAGGAGTTTACTTGAGCAAAAAAAGGCAGCCTTAATCTCTGCCCACTCCAGTTGAGTTACCCAAACGTCCTCATTTCTTTCTTTTGATTTCCTGATCCACACTCCTCCTGCCTGCTTCCACTTCACTCTTCTTCAAAATGAGTCTCTTCTTGGTTCTCCCTCTCCCACACACGGACCACAGGTGTCCGTAATCACCTGATCACCTTACTTTTTCACTCTCCTCTGCTGGGCCACACCCACTCCCTCCAAAAAAACATCACCACTCTGCAGCAGAGAGAAGGAGCCTTCAGCCTCACCTCTGGCTGATTGCCACACGGTATCCTCTGCTTCATGTCAGTTCACCTGACTGGATGCCATCCAATCAGAGCTGGAGGTCATATGTTTACAGAAAGCTGGTGTCTCTTTTGCTTTTTACTAAAACATTTTGACTCAGTAATTTTTACAAAATAAAATGTAGAGAAATACTTCCCACAAATTTTGAAAACTACTCAAAAAAGGACAAGTACAAACTACATTAACGTAAATAAATATAATGAGTTATGAATATTCAAACAAGTACATTGATTTTTAAGCTAACATATTTTTTGACAATTAATAACACATCATTACTCTTTTCCTTTGTCAGATTTTGAACACAACTTTATTTTTTATAATTGTTGTTATTTTCATTTTAATTGTGATGTTTCCATCTGAAGTGGGGCAGAGCAGAAGAAGACAGTGGCAACAAATGGAAACATGAAACGGTAAAGCAGGTACCTAAAAACAGCACTGAAGAACAGCCCCCTCCTCTGCTGTAAACATTCATAATATGTCCAATTACTCTATCTACAAGTTTCATAGTTTTAAGGACTGACGTGTTAATAGAATACTGTATGAGTGGAGCTTGAGCTGCGGGACATGTCCAGCTCATGAGTACACTTATGTAACGTTGGAAAGTTTAAAGAAGAAGAGTTTGTTAAATGAGATTTGACCTCACAGACCTCTCTCTCACATAAACAGTCTAGACAGCTCCTGATACAAGATAAAACATGTTTACTTCTGGGGTTTCCCGTC
Organism: Notolabrus celidotus; assembly: GCF_009762535.1. Classification (NCBI taxonomy): domain Eukaryota; kingdom Metazoa; phylum Chordata; class Actinopteri; order Labriformes; family Labridae; genus Notolabrus; species Notolabrus celidotus. Next base: position 32,999,549 of record NC_048276.1, on the reverse strand, counting down.
ACTGCAGGATTTACTGAGCTAAAATAAGCAAATTCATGATTAAAAAACAACTAAAGGGTCTAGCTCGATGATGTAAAACTTGTGTGATGATTCATAGTGTTACTGGAAAACCCTTTTTACATTTTCCCATGTCTTGTTTGAGTGAAATATGTACATTTTTGTCAATTCAAACTAAATCCAAACTAAAATATACGATCAAAACTTCAGTAAATGTTTTATCGATGCAAATAAAAGCTTCAGAGCGTGAAGGAATAACACACTTAAAGGGATTTCCTCACAAGAGGTTCAACCCTGACACAAACACTCAGTGACATGTTTATCTCAGTGCCATGCAGGGAAATAAAGTTTAAACAGACACAATATTTCATTATTAACAGAAAATATATTTCTGGATGATTATTTTGGAGCATGTGAGAGATTCTCTTTCCAGTGTCAAAAGTGATGAAGAGTTTTTTTCCTCTGTTTGATTTTAAACAGGACGTCACATGGATAACTTCCTGTACCACCCTGTCCGTGAAATGTCATCAGTGTAACTGCGAGTTTCTCTCCTGGGAGGAGGAGGAGGAGGAGGATCTGAGTCACAGAGGAGGGAAACTTTCATCAGACAGCTCTATAAATCGTCTCGTGTTGAGCAGCACTTTCTCAATCTGTAAAAAACTAATCCAAATATAAACACAGGAAAGGCAGAGCTGAGGAAGACGGGCTGGAGGAAGATTAGACGCTCAGCTCCCGGTGAAAAAGCCTGATTGAAAAGAAGAGTTCAAAGGAAAAGCTCATCTCTCATCTGTCATTAGTTGTGACTGTTTGATTATGTTGTAGTTTAATGTTTACATACGTAATGTCAAGTTCTGTAAATCAATTAGAAATGTGAACAAGCTAATCTCAGTAATAGGCTGTGATCAATCACATTTAAAAATATTGATATGTATGTGTGTTTTTCACCTGATGATGGTTCTCCAAACTTGTGCTTCAGTGGAAAGACAGTTCATCACAATCATCGACCAGTGGGAACAATGGGAGGCAGACACCCTCTCTACTTTTAAGAGTAGGCTTAAGACTTTCCTTTTTTGATAAAGCTTATAGTTAGAGCTGGCTCAGGCTTGGACCAGCTCTTAGTTAAGATGCTATAGGCTTAGACTGCCGGGGGAACTGACACACTGGGATCCTGTCTTCCCCTCTCTCTCCTCTGTCTGCCTGTCACTTACTTTAACTCTTCCTGTCCCGTTAAAGTTACTAACCATAGACCTTTCTGGAGTCTTTGTGCTCCCTTGTCTCGTAGGTTCCTCTGGATCTCTGCTGTAGACGGCCTGCTGCTGTGGACATTCCAGACTTCAGCTGCTACAACTACTACTATCTGTCTCCCATTATCTCTCTCTCTTCATCCTCCTCTATCCCTCTCTCCATCTCGGTCTCAGCGGATGTGTGTCTAACATGAGTCTGGTCCTGCTGGAGGTTTCTGCCTGTTAAAGGAAGTTTGTCCTTGCCACTGTAACTTGCTAAATGCTGCAAAGTGCTCTGCTCATGGTGGATTAAGATGAGATCAGACTGAGTCCTGTCTGTAAGATGGGACTGGATCTTATCCTGTCTTGATGTTGGGTCTTTGTTAATAGTATAACATAGAGTACGGTCTAGACCTGCTCTGTTTGGAAAGAATCTTTAGATAACACTTGTTGTGATTTGGTGCTATATAAATAAAGATTGATTGATTGTTCTGGAAGCCCTTTGAAACAAAGGAGTGACGTCTTCTCAGTCACTGTATCGTCTGCATTTGATGTTTCATATTTTCCAGACTGGTTTAATTTAATTGGTGACCGCTCAGTGATAGATCAATAAACAGTCCACCTATGCTGTAAAATGCCACAGACACTACACAACACAAATACAGTAGCTCCATTCATGGTCCTAGACTCACATTATCTCTGTTCAGGGGAAGTTGGATGACATTATTTAGTCTTAATGTTATCATACTAGTGGTTTGCCATGTGTTTGATTATGAGTTAAGCTGTACATTTTAGATTCATAAATCCGTCCACTGGAAGTCACCCTATTATTCATTGTTTGCCAGAAACCTCATGGTTAACTTAGAAATTTCCCACCTCCTATGTGTCACCTAAATGCAGCGTTTCAAAAGTGAAACAGCAGCAAAGGGCATCCTGTGTGGTTTATCATCACTTCAATAATATTATAATATAGGACTCCAGGGTGATGAGGCTCAGTTGCAAATAGTACATGCATTATCTTCAAAATGTTCGGTGACATTTACATCATCCCCATCAAGACATACTTCCTTCTTTCCCTTCAGTATGTAAAGTTGCTCTTCTATAGAAAGGTGGAGAGTCCCCTGAACATTCACTTTGCATGTCCCTGAACGCAACACGAAGCATGTATATTTTGAATATGTCATTGAATCAAAATCTCCACACAGACTCTGGAGCTTTAGTGTCATTATAAAATGAGATAAGTTGTTTTTTCTTTATCAGTGTTTATTATCAGTAGAGGTAATATTTGGATGGAAAATGTACAACGTTTAAAAGAGTTAGCATGAACTTGCAAATGTGATATATTGTGTAAAAGTGAGTAATACATAATCTGCTTCAATCATTTTCTAAACAAGTTAATCAATAGTCAGCTTCTTTAAATGCTGGTTTACCTAAGAATAAATTAAAAAATATTTTTAAAAAAAGGAAAAAAACAGATTAAAAACGCAACATTTAGCTGTTTTTTTTTCAATTTTCAAAAGAAAAACCTTTACCCTTCTTATTCAAGTAATGGTCTGGGATGTCTGCTACTCTAATAAGTAGAAATATTTCACTGTGGGTTTACAGGACTGACCTTCTGTTTTGGGAATCGACCGTATTTAGTTTAGTTTCCTAAAATAAGACCAACAGATTGATGCCGGTCTGAGTGCTACATATAAAGAGTAGAAACAAGCAAACAGCCAGACTTTCTTTAAAAGTATTCAAACCTAAAACCCACCAACATATTAAAGTTAATATTCTTACATGTAAATAAGATTTTTCCTCGCTTAGAGCCAGGTAAGCTGTCAGAATGTGTGCTAAATTTAAGCTGGGTAAATCCCAAAAATATACAGATATACAACCTCAGCCGCTGCTGTTCACAGGGATCACTAAGTGCAGCTGCCACCAGATTGGAGAGGGGGAGCTGTACACCTACATGAACGCAAGTCTGACAGCAGGAGCCTTTAGACTCAATTTAAAGGTGACATATCATGCAAAATGGACTTTTTAATGGTTCTCTACCTGAAATATGTGTCCCTGGCATGTCTACAAACCCCCCGAGAATGAAAAAAATCCATTCTGCCCCTGTTTTGATTTCTACACCTTTCTGTAAATGTGTGTGAAACGAGCCGTTTCAGACTTCCGTGTTTTTGTTACGTAACAACAATATCCGGTCTGTCACGGAGTCAGAGCTCGGAGCTTGTTCAGCCCATAAACTATATAAAATAATACTGAATCCCCCCTCCGTTTTTCATTCCCTGCACAAATGTGTGCTAACAAAGAGCTTAGGAGGGAGGCATGCTAGTTGTAGGCTGTCTTAATAAACACAAAGGTCGGTTTTACTCCACACGTCTGCAGATTTGAAGATCTAGTGGATGATTTTTATTTATCATGGATAAGTGCTAGCGCTAGTTAGCATAGCTACATAGCTACATGTTCGTAGCTGTGTACCAAGACACACGTCTACATACTGACAAATAAAACAACAAGAAACACAGAATCTGTGACCAATCCTTCAGAAAGGTCCTGCTGCAGGCGCCTCTCCGTCAGGATCAGATTCTGGATCAGATTCAGAGGGTTGAAGTAACGCGGGTCTGTGAGCAGCCGTGTATATTCAGCCAACATGTAAACATTAGATCAACGTGCTGGACAGCCGAGGCACATCCACTTCCTGAGGGGGCGTGGCCAGAGGGAAAACAGAGTGTTCTGAGGAGGACTGAAGAAGAGGGGTTTTCAGGCATGCCAAAATCTGATTTCAAAGTGTTTTTTTGAGCATAAACTTTAAAGACATGTTTTGGGGACCTCTTAGACCAATATATATTGATGAAAAAAGCATGATATGTCACCTTTAAACATTTGTAACTTGCTGAATTCTCTATTGATTTTAAAGCTGTTCATTTTGTCAAAAAAAGAACGTCATAATTCTTTTAAAAATGCACTTTCCCAGTGTAAATATTTTTTCTTATTGCATGTAAAATTGTTACCATGATGTACTTCTTTAAAAAATGTATGACTGAATGCTTCTTATCATGTGAGTCAGTAATATTCTGTAATACAATTCTCAAATCCAAACATAACAATTCTAATGTGCCTTATGTCTTTTTTCATGGAATGTAATATATCTTATCGTCTCACCTGAGACATGTTATTCCTTGTTGCCTAGTTTTGGCATTTCTTTCATTGATTTCTGCTAAATCTGAGCAAAAGTGTGTCTTTTTGTCATTCAACTGTGTTCTCGTTGGGATCAGACAAAGGAGAACCCCACCCAAGATGGCGACTGTGTGGAGGCACCTCACAAACATGGAGGCGTCATCGGCATATGTAGATCAATGTGGCTCATCAGCTAGCTGTAGCAAGATTTTTAACATGCAGACTGAAAAGTGGTCTCAGTTTTCTTTTTCAACTCTCAACAAGAAAGCTAAGAGTTGAACATCAAGTTAAATGTTACCATAATGTGTTGAAGATAAGGAAACCAACAGAACCTCTTTCAAGACTCAGAACTTTAGATATGGGTTGATCATTCTGATAAGCACAGTGAACTTTAAACAGGCTGTAGTGAGTTCTGTTCTCACATAATTCAGTTTCACAAATAATCTCTCACACAGTGTTTCAGTGTAGAAAATTTCATTTGGTTGAAAATGTTGCATACATCGTGTATCAAAACATCACACTTACACTCACTTACAAACCAGCTCAACTTGTAGATGATGAAAACATTTAAAAATAATAGAGACTTAATTTATTGAATCATGAGAACCTGTGTATCCCAGTGTCGCCCACCACAATACAGCACTGGATTTCATATTCATTCATGAAAAGACATACGGTGTACTCTTCTGTGCACTGCACCTCTGTATCAGAGAATCACAGCTATTCATGTTAGTGCTTTGAACTTCAGCACTTCACTTTATTTGGAAACATTTAAAAATGTCTAGCTTTCATTTGAAGTACAAAAAACATGAATTTCTTAGTGTTAACAGTCACAGATACATTCACACAAACAAAGGACATCTAAAGTGCAAACCACATAAAGGGCAAAGGGACGGCTTGGGTTGCTTGATAAAATCTGACTCTTTACCTTCACATACTTCATTAACTGTACTTCATCATCTGTGAATAGAACATTCTGTTCGGTGACCTTTTGTAGTGTTCTTTATTTTTAGCTTAAAGTAAATCCCCCCCGCCCCTCAGATGTCACCAAGAGAAGACCTGCTCCTTAAATCTGTTTTTTCTTTATCTCATTCAACCTCAGAGATAGAAGTTCAACCTTTTGGAAAACATGCTTATGCATATCTTGTTTGAGGACGGTTACACAAGATTGATAATGCTGTTCTGGCTTTAATATAAACACTACAGCTAGCTTAGCTCTCACTTAAGCTCAGTAACTGGCAAAGAAAAAACAACACACTGTGGTTTTACATGTATCTTTATTGCATCAGAATGCTTCCTGGCTAGGTGTAGTAACTTCCTGAATTTACTGTGTTACTGCTTTTGGATGCAACAATCAATATTTACAGTGGTTTAGTTAGCTTTATGAGGGGTAGTGGGGTGGATTTGATCACCTTTGGACAGAGCCCAGCTAGTTGTTTCCCCCTTTTGCTAGTCTCTATGCTAAGCTAAATCTAGCTAAGTCAAACACCAGCTGCCTGTAGCTTCGTATTTAGTAAATGGTATCATTTTTCCTGCAGATAAGCATGTTTCCCAGCCGGTTAAAGCTTGTCTTTAACATTGTATTGCTTCATTTCCATTTTAAAGTGTTGTAGTGTTAACCTTCCTTTTACATTCATTATATTGGTGGAAATTACACAGCTTGAACCACACTGGTAACGCCCTTGCTTTAAGTTGCAGTTCCTTAAATGGCCTCAAGATGCATAGAAGTAAGAATGACGTCCTTTTAAAAGTCCAAACTTCTCTTTTTGAATTCAAACACAGAAGAAGTTCTTGTTCAAAAGTACTGTCTTCACTTTTGGAATATCTGGCACTGATGTTCTTTGACTCACTGTATCTCAGCCATTCAGTTTGCCATAGTTCACCATTCAACCAGCCCTCATCCTCTTCTTTATTATTCACACTAGTAGTGAGGTAACAATGATGAACCCATATTCCAAGCCAGCACACAAGTTTGGGACCTGAAATGGTGACACCTTGACTGATAAGTTGGACCACTCTTGGCTACCCAACAGGGCCAGCTAATGCTATCCTCAGTTTCCATTATTGCCCAACACTGGTTGGCCCAAATGGATCAATAATGAGCTTTTTATTGGCTCCATACACAGCCCATTTTAGGAATGTAGCCTCTTGGACCCATTTCTAAATCATCATGTTCATGTCTAGATGGTGTGCCCATTTCTAGCTGATGGATATTCCACTGAGTTGACGTGTAGGCCCCAACAACAGCCCACCTCAGAGGCAGCACTGAGTCCAGTTTAGGCTAAATAAGCCGTTCTTGGATGCGTTGGTTTGGTCAAGGCTTCTTATTGTCCACATCGCAGGCTTGAAAAGCTAGACCATCAGGGTTTTTAAAACCCCTCAACCTTCATGTGAAAAGATACTTGAAAAGTCTTAGATATTGATCCTTCATGGTCCTACATGTGCACTGTTCATTCACATTATGCGCTGAAGTTTCGGTTGGGCTTTCGTTTCCTCGACTGGCAACACTTGATCAGCAGTCCAAGGACAATCAGCACAAGTAACACTGTCAATACAACAGCAGTGACATAGTTCTGTGTGCTCGGTCTCTGACACATTTCCTCTGTCACCTTAATAATGTTTACCGGCTCCGAATAGTCCTCAAGAATGCAGGTCACAGTCTCGATGTCGGGAATTACCAAAGGTGAGTTCTGGACCATCTGCAGGAAGGCGATGTTGCTGCAGCAGCTCAGAGGGTTTGAGCCCATGTAGAGTGTTTTTAGTGAGTGCTCCAGAGCGAGCATGGTGCTGGGCTCCAGGGTCACCAGGTTGTTGTTTTGCAGGTTTAACGACTCAATGGAGGACTCTTTGTTCCATGTAGGGAGAGTGGTCAACTGGTTGGTGGACAGGTCTATGTGTTTGAGACTCGTCAGCGATGACAGGTCTGTGTTTAGACTGGAAATGTTGTTTTCCCTCAGTAGCAGGTGAACCAGGGAGCTCTCCAAACCAGAAAAGGAGTCTTTGTCCATGTCTAAACCGGGGTTCAGAGACAAGTCCAGTAACTTCAGAGGGGTGTTAGCAAACGCATTCGAAGGAAGAGCCTGCAGGTTGTTTTCAGAGAGGTACAGGAACTGCAAGTTTGTTATGGAAGAAAAGGAGACACACTCTGGAGGATTCTCCTGGTTTTGGTCTGCGTCACAGATTTCTAGATCATTCTCTTGGAGGTACAGGTGTTTGATACTTGGAAGTCTTTGAAATATTTGATGGTCCAAGATGGTGAGGTCATTTCCCTGCAAGTGCAGCTCTTCCAGTGAGGGCATAGAGCTTTCCCCAAATGTCAGACTCTGCAGTGAATTAAAGCTGAGGTTGATGATCTTCACCGTCTGCAGGAGAGCTTCATTAGTGATAGCAAATGAGCTAATACAGTTGTTGCTCACATTCAGGACCTCCAGGGAGGCCATGCAGTAAAAAAATGACTCAGGGATGACTTTTAGTTGGTTGTAACTCAGGTCCAAGTATTTCAGGTGATAAAGAAAAACAGTTGAGCTTCTGTCAGGACTACCTGTGACGTTGAGGCTTTGAAGCCGGTTTCGTGAAACGTCCAGGTGTTGTAGAATGTTGTTTCTTGGCAGCAGAGGAAAGTAGTGCATTTTGTTTTCACTCAGATCAAGGAACTGAAGTCTGTAAGGATCTGGTGAGCTTATGCTTTGGAAAAACTCTAAGCTGTTCTTGCTGAGGCTGAGAACTTCTAAATTGCACAAATTAAAGTCTGTGATGCATGTGATCGAGTTCTTGGACAAGTCGAGTTCAGCCAGATGATCCAAAGAGTCAAACGCTCCGTCTTCAATCTCCAGGATGACGTTGTTGTGGAGGCTGATTTTTTTTAGGGACAAGGATCCGCTGAAAGTATCTTGAGCTATTTTGGTGATGCTGTTGCCGCTGAGAGAAAGGTTTGCCAGTGATGGAGAATCAGCCAGAAAATAGTCGGACATTCCTGTGTAGAGCCCGTTGCTCGAAAGATCAAGTGACTCAACAGCTGTAAGAGGCCCGATGTTGATTTTGGAGTGAGCGAAAACATTCAGATGATTCCTGGACAGATCTAAGACCTTTAGATCAGTCATGTTTTTGAAGAGCCCCGGCTGGATGAAGTGGATCTTGTTGGAGTGAAGGTTCAGGTGACGGAAGTCAGTGTGGTACGCCAGAGTTTCCTGGGTGAGATTTTGCACCTGGTTACGGGAAAGGTCCAGCATTTGGACGCCATGAGGAAGGTTGACTGGGGCAGTTCTCAGGTTTAGATTGCTGCAAAACACATCCATCTGGACCTACGAACAAAGACAAAACACACAAGTCTGATTATGTCGGCATGCTGCCAGATATCCTGACCGAGATACAGTACAGAGCAAATGTTTAGAGCGTACGTGGAAGATCGTTTTATGAGTCAGTGTATCTATGGCATGTTCTTGGCAGCAAACAGTCCTCTGTGGTTAATGATGTCAAGCTTTTCTAACTGGAAAAACCTTCTTATCATGTTTTTTTCTCTTTGAGTTTATTCCAAACGTCAACCGCCATTAAAAGACTAATGATAAAGCTCTATTACTCAACCTCTTACAACAAAAGCAGCTCCTAAAGAGAGATTTTTCACTTTAAAGACAGCACACCTCCCAAATTTACCACCCAACCCACAGTTTTCGTCATCCTCTCCCTCCCTTTCCCCTGAATAGATGCAATAGTTTGAGTTATTAAGTGGAGTTTATAATCCAAACCATATGCCCAGAGACCACCTTGTCCAAAAACAGCTCATAAAACTGTCTCCTCCTCTGTTTTCTCTCCGAGACTATCAGGGGCTTCTTGGCATAGTTGTGGTGGCCTGAAAGCGGCATTCCTTGTTGCGTACAAGTAAACAAACACATTGATTTATTCAAGAACTACTGCAGGGCAAACATCTTGTGTCTGTTATGACACCGAGGAACAAATCCGGCCTTTTCTTTGTAGAGTAACACCAGAAAAAGCAGATGAAGCCTTTTCCCCGTGACTTGAGCTCATAGCAGCGATGTTATCAGAGATGTAAATACAGCCTGTGTGAGGTGCAACTGCTTACATTCCTTCAAACTCTGATCTGAAACCTTTGTTTACAGCAGCTGATACACGTGTGCATTGGTTTGCATCATATTAGGTCATTGAAATACTGGAGCAAATAACTGAATGTCCAATGGAAGATTCAGCAATATGTTTTAATCATGGTAAACTTTTTATACTGGACCTAATCATTCAAACATTGCTGTACGATTATATTTTAGCGACCTGGATAATTCAGACTTTCTCATCTGATAGTTTTTTCTTCTGAGATCCAGAGAGTCAAAAACATTTTATATAGAGTGGAATTTTTAAAACCTAACGGACAGAAACTGTTAATAAACCTTGTTCTGTCTGCAGCCCACCCGAAGCGCTCTCACCAGACAGCCCGCTGTGTTAACGTCTAGACACATAAAACGGTATAAATGTGCATGAGTACGAGTAAATCAAGTGTAAATCGCAGCAGAGAGCACAAAATGTACAAAGTTAAAAGTTAGGAGGTAGAAAGATGTGCAGCACTTTGACAGAAGTAAAGTAAAATGATTTAAAGTTTGATTAAATGAAGTAAGACCTCAGCAGCATCTCATTTCAGCATTGAGGACTCATCTTAGTGCTAGTTCAATGACTAGGTTGACTTGAAAATATGCTCGACTATCAGAGCTGGGATCTTTACTTAATGAAACAGTGCAGATCTTATCTTTGTGATTTAAAATAATTGAAGGAAACGCAGATAAAAATATATTATGATGGACAAATGTTGAAACTTGATCATAAATCAGACTCTAAGCTTGACTTCAGTTTGCAGAGTTGGCAAACTGCATCAGTTTACTTGGCGTGGTGTACAACACTTCTATCACAGCACAGAGATGAGTGTAAATGATGAAACCTCTTACACATCCACTACAGCACGACTTTGACTCAGTCTGTCAACACTGACTGCTGGTCACTACGGTGATTCAAAGTGAGGTAACTTCAACACTCTTCTGTTTGTCTGCATCTCTTTCTTGGGAAATAAAATGTAACTTTTCCAGTTTTTAACATCACAAGAAGAGGAAATATAGCAGACTAATGTTATCAAAAGTAATACATGATTCACCAGAAACTCCTAGGAAAATAAGTCATAGTCACTGACAGTTCCAGTTTTTTCTTCCAGAGAAGTCGAATAATGTCTCAGTGTCTAAATATTAAAAGCTTACAGGTCTGACTGCAGCACAGTTCAAGAGCTTAAGATAATAAACCAGATGTGCTCAGGTTAAAAGCTTTAAAATAAACCATCTTCTTGAAGAAAATCTGAAAATACCTCCAGCACCTGAAGGCCGCCGGCAACCAATGAAAACAAACTCAGAGCAGATGAATAAACACACATTTCGATGTGTTTCCAACCATACATGTGAAGGATGAGCTCAGAGGATGCCGTAGAATAAGAAAAATCTCTTTGTAATGTCAGAAAGTCAGGACTCAAACTCTCACAGACATTAATTCATCAGGCTCTACTCACCACTTGGCATCCTGGGAGTTGGCGAGGAGGGCGTGCGTTTGCTGCCACGCAGCTGACCAACAGCGGGAAGAGCAGCTGGACGGCGGCCATGGTGCTGCAGCAGAGAGGGAGAGAGATCCAGAGAGCTCCAGTTAGAGAGCCATGAGCGCAGGAAGCGTGCTGTAGGTGATATGATGTGAAAAGGGAAGGAAGAGGGAAGCGGCCCTACCTACTGTGAGACAGGCTGACCTATGACAGAGCTATTTATGCCTTCAGATACAGAAGGGGCTTTTTGTTAGCTGCATGCTCCAACACTTCTCTTCTATAAAGGCTGCATTTAGCTGCAGAACTGAACCCATACTGAGGAAGAATGACTAAGCAGAGAGGCTTCACCTGATTCTGAGGAAATGTGCTGAATTGTGTAGAGGTTATTGTTTTGAAACAGAAAGAAATGATTGTTTGTTCGGCCTTTATGAGTCGTTTTTTTTACGAGTTATGTGCCTCATTATTTTGCAGGAACTTGCAGAAATGTTTCCTGATTGGTTCCCCTGAGCAAAACAAAACAACATGCAACCACTCAGCACAGACAATGTGGGAGTAATTAGCATCGCGGTGATGGTAAGCACCCAAGAGGAGGATTAAAAAGGGGAAATTTAGGTGAAAATAAAGAGGTACCTTAGAGTGTCTGCAGGTTTTTAAAGTAGAACGAAGAGTTGTTGTTCTAAAAGTTAAACGTCTGTTTGTTTAAGAGTTAAAAACTGTGACTCTTCCTCCAAACTTTCACTGAAGATCTAAACATGCAAATTAAATAAATTCATCACAGCGATCTTGTGATGTTTGCTGAGTCTCAGCCGATGAAAAGCATGTGTAGCTGCTTCAAACACAGACGCATCATGCATTCAGTGAAACAGACCAGCATCTGGATGTCCACGTGAACCACACATTTAAATATGGAGCAAATTTCTGTTCAGTTAGCACTTTAAAAATCAGCCAATTAACTTTTAAATCTTCTTTTCTGAAGAGCTTTTTAATTCCCTAGAAAGTCGAGAAATAAATGAATCACACAAGAACACTTGAGTGAGGAGTTTTTTTCTGGTTTTGATGATAGAGATTTATGGTGAGTGATGTAAAGGACGAGGTCAGCAAAGAGATACAGGGGGCGCCAAAATCAAGATTACTCAAAAGTTCCTCACAGGAGCTTTAAAGATTTGATAACCTGATAAAACATTGTGGTCATCAATCATCGAGAGATCGGTCTGTCCTGTTTTCTCAGCAGGTTTCTGTTCATGTTCAGAATCAGTCCGGCTCTGTTCGAGGTAAAAAGAAGTTGGTCTTGCCTAATGTTTGCCATGTAGATGTTTAGACATAACAATTAAACACTGTCACCCTCGACAGTCAACTCGAAAATGACTGTAGGTCTGAAATGCTGATCACATGTTGCTCTATGCTGTAGCTCATCCACCCAACACTAGCCAGGTTTGTAGCTCTGGTTAAGGACATCTGCTGTATTTTTATAATGCTCTACAACCTAGATGTAAACAAGCACAGGCAACAGAAGTCATCTGGTAGCTTTATGTGGTTTATTAGTATGTTGATCTAGAAAATGGAGATAAAGTTGTATGTTTGGCTGTGTCTGATTAAACTGACATATAACTACTCGACCAGAGGAACCTGCACAGGCATGAGGACGCTAACCTGTGAGGAGGACTGAAGGCTGGTGGTACAAGCTCTGCTAACCTTAGCCACACTCCGCAAACCAGTTTGACATTGATTAGTCACAAACTCTGTGATTTCATGTTTATCCGTTTCTTAAATTTCAGAAACAGTTGAAACGCTCAGGACGCGGCGCTTCAGATCATTTCTCATAATGCTTTTTGAGTAAAGTGTCCTGAGATAACTTTTGTCACACTTTGACATTTTCTAACCAAACAATGATAAAGGAAGATCAATAGTAGTGCTGTGTCTTCAACAGGACATTGTCTTCCAGGCGAAGTTTTGAGGTACTTTCCTTGAGGTTTTCAGTTTCATATAACCTGAAATCCTCTAAATTTCAGAGGGAAATGTGTGTGGTTTTAACTGATTTATTTTCAGAGTAAGATATTAAATCAAAAGAACATTGTCCCTGATTTAAAAAAGGCTTTTCAACCTTTTTTCCCACAAAACAGTAATGATCTAGTTAGTCACTTTCACATGTTTGTAGTTTTCCCTGCAAACCTCTCACATGGTTTCTATTTGAACATCTCTGTGAGGCCTGAAGAAGTTAGAGTCTGTTATTCCACAAAAAAACAGAGAACAGAGAAACATCCAGAATAAGGACAACACATATTTGAAGCTTAGTTCAGTTATTACTTTTCTCCTCTGAGAAGCCTCAGGCTTAACTTGTGATCGTCTGCAGGGGGCCGAGTCTTAGAGATGGAAACACTGGACCTAACATAGAGATAAACTGGCTCCATCAGATAAAGGGTGCTCACACAAAGCTGCATTGACTATATTAATATAGAAAGATAGAAAAATAAACACAGTGTGTAACAAATACTTTCTATTTAATTTCCTGCTGAACTTTGAGGTGCTGATCATGAAACAGCCTCACTACACAAGCTGAGATTTGGTTTCTGTGATTAACTTAAAGTGTTTAAACAAATACGTGAACTTTTGTGCTACAGTCCTATAAATCCTATGCTCTTTGTTTTATTTTTTGTTGAGTAATAACACAGGGTTGTTAATTATTTAGTTATATTTTTGGAGTCAGTAATTATTTCTATACAACATGATGAGGATAACATTATGAATTACGCTGTTAAAAGAATGACATGTTTATATGTCAGTTTATTTAGAGTGCTGCACTGACCTCACAGTCGCTGATCAGGTTTGTCCAGAGATAACGTGCAGGTTTGTTTGTTTGTTGTTGTTGTTTTTTCCAACCTCCAATCAGTTGGTTGATAAGTGGCTTAATTTCCTTAACATAGTTTTTCTTTGGTTAATAAAGCCTGAGTGATAACTGTTTTTACTGCGGCACTGTTTGATTTGTAATTGAACATTTTGCTGTCAGAAATTAGAATACAGATTAATCAAAGCTTTGTGTTTGAAGAGGAGGACTGAGGGGAAATACTTTTTTTCCTCTGCAGTCTAACAATTTAATGACAGCTGATTTTGAGTGAGCAAAATCTTCTTGATACGTTTCCTGAAACAAGACTTATTCAAGGAAACATTTAAAAGTTTTGCTTTCTGCATTAACAGACTTCATATCTCATCACAATCAATGGAGCTCGTATTTTAACTTCTTATCTAATGAGATCTGTCAGGTCAATGCAGCTGTTGACCGTAAATGACTCAAATACACTGTGAATATTTGACTGTACATGCAGGAAAAAACTTCATTTAATTTTGTAAAAATCTTGTATCCATGTGCCATCATCGTTGAGCCATTCACACTTTCATGCCTCTAAGTTTTCTAAATCTAAAATGAATTTTCCTTGATGAGTATTAATGTACTTAATGTGAGGAAGACTCATCTAAAATCCTTTCCCACACCACATGTGATGTAAAATATTCTCCACTAACCTGTGATATTACAGACTTTTGTCCTTTCACTTTTAAAAATCACTTTTACTTCTCAAAGGGACGATTCCTTTTCCACTGTTGTATTTTAACTTAAATAGAGGATCTGAGTTCTTGCTCCACCTCTGCAGCATGTGAACATGCACACACACTCCAGCAAGCTGCCCCCACAGTCCAGTCCAAGCTCTCCTTAAACACCCAAACATGCAGCACCAACAGTTGAACATGTACCTCACTTTCAGCAGATGACTGATCTTCACAGAGCCTTCTGACCTTGCTGATTTCACATCCTCAGCGCTCACACCCGCCCACTCACAGATCGATAGTAACCGAGCAAACACAGCAAAGCCAAACGCTCCTCTCAGCTGACTCTCCCCTCCACCTCGCTCCACTCCGGCTGCTGTCCAGCCATCACATCCTGTGAGAATATCCTGCATCCCCCCTCCCACTGTGTGCAGGGAAATGCCTTATAAGGGGGTGGGGAAGTCCAGTTTTATGCTCCACTTGGAGGACACTCATCCCACCTACTCCCCCCCTCCAAACATCCCTCTATTAATCCTAAATTTGGATGATTTCTTGGGGAATAGTTTGGATGTTCTCATGCACCAAACTACACTTGGAATTCGGAGTATTTAAACATTTTGGACCACAGGGCCAAGAGTTCAGACATACTGAAATCTGTGTATGTTTTCTTCATTTTACAACCTTTTATGGATGAACTTAAGGAAAGAAAGAATGTGTCGGTGCCTCACATTCAACCCAGAGCAGGAAAACGTCATCAGAGGCTACTGATGGGCTTATAAAAAGAAACTTATCAGACACATGTGGGGGTGTTGAAAAGTCACACATCCTTTTCCAGACTGTGGGAGTGAGTTGGATTTGTCATGTGGCTTTTCTTTGCTTCATCAAACGGTAAACAAACAGAAGTGTAACTATAATGAGAAGGAGCGCTCTGCATGTACGGATGATTTGAGTGAATGGAGACGAGTCAGTGAAACTTTCTCTGCCTTAAAGTCATCACTGTAACTGTGAGGACTCAAGGGTGATGGGGTTTACCTGTTCTCCTTAAGTTTATTCAAATTCTGCTTTTGATATATTATTAATAATCTATTCTAAGATGTTTTGAAGCACTTTGTAACTTTAAGAAAAGTGCATTATGGCGCTTTAAACGTGCGCCCCATGTACAGAAGCTACAGTCCTCATAGCATTTCAACCTTTGGCTCTTTCTTCACAGTTTTCTCCTCTATCCACCGTCCTGTCTCTAAAAGTAACGGCATGAAAGACTTCAAATTAATCTTAGAAGTGAAGTGCTTCATAAATAACTCTCCTGTTTTTAAGGTGAATCCGCTTTAATGTGGGAATTTTCTCACGACTGGCTGAACCGAAGCTATGAGCAAGGTGTCTTTACAGAGACAGCTGGTTTTGTGAGTTGTTGAGAAGAAAGTACGATGCTATCAAACTTCTTTTTTAGGTTTATCTTTTAGGCATTTTTTATTTTATTAGACAGTACAGCTGAAGAGAAAAGGGAAACGTGGGGGGTGCCGAGAGTGGAGGACATGTGAGGCTGCTGCAACGAGGACTATTGCCTCTGTATGTGTTGCATGCTTAACTTGCCAGGTCAACGGGCGCCCCGTTAGAAAACGTATGACACTTATTTACAGAAAGACACAGCGATATAAAGCTGCAGCTAAAGCTCCTCTATGGAATTTGGGTTTGTGTTGATTTCGGCGTCAAAGCGGTACCTCTCATCTCTATCTCTGATTTTGCTCCGTCCAAATCCCTCACTGTGAATTCAGATGTTTCTGCAGTGTGTGGTTCATCACTTAGTCTGCAGCAGCATTTTCAGACATTAATAAATGCACTGAGTAAAAAACAAAAGGTCTTGTGGCTGATGGTTTTGTTTGTTTTAGAGGCGTCAGTATACATCTTGGTCTGTTTAAGGAGCTTTAACTACCCACACTCCTGCTACATAGATTTTGCAAACAATTTATTTTTAAAGAATTAGAAATGTCAGGGTGAACTTGAGAGAAATTGAGTTAAAAATATGAAAACAACAACACGAGTTCATGAGTTGTGACCAAAAGTACTCCAAGTGGCCTTGATCTTTGACCTTTGACAGAAAAAGGTGTCATCATTTATCCTACAGCACAAGAGGCACAACATCCTCTCCTTCTGAGGTGACCTGCTCACATAAAGGGGACTTTAAGGTGTTCTCACAGACAACACAAAAAATGTCGACTGTGACTGATTGATGTTGCATAGTTGCAATGAAAATGTTAAACTCTGCGACTTCAGAAAGTTCAAAAATGAAAAAGCAAAAATAAAATCCATTGAAGCTCCAAAATTTTACTTTTTTTTTTTGTTCTTTTCATTACTAAACTTCTTGCATTGGTCATAAAATCAAGGATGTAACTCAGTAAAGCTGTCAAAAAAAAGTCCAGGAAGAGGTACAAAAACATACTTAGATTTCACTTAAACATAAAGCTTAACAAATATCATTAGAAATATGTTTGCACCCTCACCAATACATACATATTAAATGATTTATCTCCTTTTTAAAGAGAATCTGAGAGAATTAATCAAATACCCCTGTCAACAAGTGGAGAAGAAGAAACAGAAGTCTTACCTGCTCTCTTCTTCTGCAGAGTGGTGCTCATTTGCTGCAGGTTTGGTTTCACATTCTCATCCTTCATTATGTTTATTAGTGGTGTCATGTGTTGTTTACATGTCCTAACACACACACACACATATACACACACATATACACACACACACACACACACACACTCATGGCTTCATATTACAATTAAAGCACACCACATGATGCTCACAGCTTCCTCTGGGGATTGTCCCCACTTTTATTCCCCGGGAATCCCAGACTTTCTGTTTCCTTTTCCTCCAGCTCAGCTCGACTGAAAGGTGTGAGGAGGGTTTGTGTCGTCTGTTTATTTCCTGGAGGGACACAGTGAGATCAGTCGGATTATTTTCCACATTCATCAGTAATTTAATGATAGGAGAGAGGAGGGGTGCTGACATGAAGACGTTTGTGTGGTTTAGAGTCTTTTAAGTCCTCCTCTGGATCAACACTGCCCCCTGCTGCTCACAGGCAAACACTGCAGCTTTTATTGTTCTCAGATGTTTTAATTCATCAGAGGTGGAACAGAGATCATTACATCTTCTTAAAAAGAGAGATTGACATCATTATAAGGCACCAGTACTTTACTTGATTGCTGTTTTCTTTTTCTTGTACTTTTTTGCTCAACTGAAAAATACTTTTGCCTTCAGTTCAAATGAAAATGAGCAGAAACTGCTTTAATTGGCACAAATATTGATTACTTCAGGAATTTGAATACAGAATCATTATTTCTGTATGTTTACAGCATCACTAATCTGGAGGTGTACTGCTTTTATATTTAAACTGTATACAGGTCATTTGAGGTTCTGGTGACTCGACAGTGAGTTGGAATTGGGCAGAGCTGGGATGTGAGAGATAACAGACCCTGGGAACCGCTGCAATAAAAACAAAGAACAAAGGAAGCTGCAGTTTGTGACACGTATGTGCTACAAAATAAAACATTTTTGAAGGTGAGTTTACAAAGGGTTCTTAGAGGTCTCCAGCTTAAGAACTTTGTTTTTTTTTTGTTTTTGTTTTTTTCTCTTGTCTGCATATATATTTCTGGTTTGTGTCACGTTTGTCACAAACTGTCAAATATTCATGCAATTTATTCTTGCAGCAAAAGAAAAGAAAGAAAACCTTTTTCTTCTGTGCTTGTGACTGTGTGCATGCAACCATCACCATCCCTCTTAGAACTCTGGCCTATCTTTTATTGGCAGCTAATATCATGTTCTGTAAAAGAGGGCGTGCACACCTAGGTGGGCCAAAAAATAAATAAATAAATAAGAGAAAGTGAAAGAAAGATTACATAAGAATATACAAAGGGACAGGGAGAGAGAAGGAGAGAGAGCTAGAACTTTGTTCTACAGGTGAAGTGGATGGGGAAGTCGAAGAGTCATCTATCTACTGGTAAAGAGGCTACAACAACATTTAGCTGAACACAAGTTACAGAAAGTTGCATGTGGTGATCCAGGTCCAACACAGACGGAGGTGTTGCAGAAAGCTGTACTTGAAATGATACCACTGTGTAATGTCAACACGCTTTTCAAAATGACGAGTGTGGTAGAGTCAGGTGCTTTTTTTTGTCCTACGTGTAATATAATGCATTCACAGTATCAACGAATGAGTGGAAAGGGAAACACTGGTTGGCAGAAAACAGTATGAGGCAGCACAGGGTGCATGATGTTTAAGATATCAGACCCTCACACTCACTTAAAGTGACTTCTACCTGCAGCTTCCTTTACACATCGGCTCATCATGATTTATTGTGTTAATTTTAACAAGAACATGGCAGGAAAAATGTGTCCGTTCACATGTGCACTCAACTGTGCCAAATTCCACCAGATCTGTGTCTGGTCCATCTCTGATCTGTCACATCACAGCATCTGATCTCTATTCTAGTCAGTGTGTTAACTTTCACTGGATCCGCTCCGTTGCGTTCCGGCTGCGTCTCTGATCCAGCACGCAGGAGGACGGATCAATCTCAACAGAGCAGATGGAGCGGGACAGGAAGTCAGGCACCCAAACAAAATAAAAACATCTGGTTAATTTTCAGGAGAGGAGGAGGAGAATCCTTGATGAAGTAATTACTGCGGGAAAATCTTGGTCACATGACTCCAGCTGTCCGGGCGGTCCTGCTCTGTGCTGCGTTCTGAAAATGCAGCTGGTGGGTGTTGGACAGACGAGAGAGCGCAGAGCCGGACCACAGCGGATCTGAGACAGACCAGACAGATCTGGTGGGAGTCTGATGCTAGCCTCAACAAGATCTAAAGAAATGTGTTATAATCTCTCCCCAAATCAAGTGTGTGCGGAAAAATATGAGTCACTAACCCAAAAATATTTTTGAACCAGGTGGTGATCATGTTAAATTCTGATGCAAAAATTGACATTTTGATAAGGGCTGTAATGAGGCTTGCTATGCTTTTGGGGCCAGCCCTCAAGTGCACACTCAAGGACGGGAGGTTATTTGCACTTCCCCATTGGCTTCATTTTTGAACACTGGAGGCTGCTGCTTGGTAAAAAAAATATATGACTCTTCAGAATCATACTAGCAGAAAGTTATTAATGGCATTTTTGTTTTACCTTTAATAACAATCAGCTTCAGAAGAGAAAAAACAAATTCATTAAAACATTCTGAGTTTGGTGAGAATAAAATAATCACAACACACACATTTAGTTGGCCAGGAATAAGTTTTATATAAAATTTGAACAGTGGATACAGAGGCGATATTATGTGTATAAAAAAATACATACAATAAAAGGAAAATAAATGAATCTTATCTTTTCTATTTGGAGCAGATGTTCAAGTTAGCTGATGAAATGTAAAAGGCACTAAATGTACAACATTCCAGTTTTAGAGACATTAAACAGAGGCCGAGGTCATTCCGAGATGAACCAAAATCAAAACAAAAAAAAATCACAGGGAATTTGTTGTCTTTGATATGCAAGACATAGTGCAGATTTTACAACATAACATACCAAACAATTCTCATCAACAAACATCTATTTACCATCAAAAACACTGAGCACGCACTTTAAGACTCGCCATGAGCGGAGTGAACACTCACTCGACACTTTAAGACATTGAACGCCGCGTGTGAGCTCAGCTCGGTCAAACTGTAAATCTTTCATAACTTATAGTTTACATCACTATTTCTACAACAGCACTAAACACTGCAACGAGTCACAATTAGAGCAAAGCGACCAGCAGTAAAGGTTTGGCAGTATCATACAGGTTGTTTTCTTTTTGATTTGGTGTATACATGGAAGTACATGCGAGCAAGGAAAACAAACAAAAAGCACACAAAAGGAAAAACAGATCTGGAAGACTACAGTGCCCGCATGTTGTGTCAGAGCCATCGTCAAAATGAATCCAATCTGAAAAATAAAGTAGTTATAAATGAAAAAAGAGGAGTGATCAGAGTAAATAAGTTATAACTCTCCATGCAGAGAGAGTTTCAAATAAGTTAAAGGATGACTGAACTTTTATAACTTCAGGGAACTGATCCAGCTTGTTGTGAACATTCATGACTTTAACCCTCTTAAACTAAAGACTGATGTGCAGCTCAGCTGGATTTTAATATTATTACTTTCATTAAAAGATAGCAAGATAAAAATTAACTCATGATACACTTGTACGAGTCCAACTGAGCTCCATCGGGTTACCTGCTCACTTTGCTGCAGTGATGCAGAGTTTGACCAGGTCACTCTTTAACAAGCCAACGTGCTCTAAATGAATTGTTGGCAAATATAAAAATCAAACATTTTTGAATCCTGAAGCTTTCATAACAACGAAACATTAAATGCTTAGCTTTAGCGAGTTAACACGTAACAAGCTAATCTCAGGATCACTGTAGGCACGCTAAGGCTGAATGCTAATTGTAAACAGTTGTAACAGATAGACATTTTAATACAGTTTGATTTCATTTGTTTCATTGTTTACCTGTCCACTGTGTGAACTCTACTATGAGGCTTTGAAACGGTTATTTTCATAGGCGACTGTTTACATGATGGGATCAAAAAGAAATTTTGAAAAACACTTCTATAATGATGACTGAGCTTTTCCGTGTCTGTGTGTGTGTGTTTTTTAACTTCTTTAACACTATGTTGTTCAGGTTTTTGCAGAACATTTCGTGTGAAAGCATTTCTTTTGGGTTTTTGCAGAATTATTTCAACCTGTTGAATTTTTTTGGACTTCTGAATTTGTTTGGAAGTTGTAGCCTGTTTTTTTTTCAAATGGAACCGTTCATGTTGTCTCAGCACATCAGTAAGTATTAACTTAAATTTGTTTCCAAATAATTATGATGTAGTGAAAAAAAGCTTGTTCTGCAGCCACCTAGTGGTCAAAAGATGACATGCAGATTTCATATTATTGCTATGTGAACTTGGGCAGTGAATCCTACGTTTTTGTAACAAATTCAAGTGTATATATTTTTTTCTTTTGGACACTTAATCAAGTAACAAAGATGAATTGGACCCATTTTGATTTGACAGGCTCAACACGCCCTGCAGGCACTGCACACTTTATGTTAGAGCATCAGGGGAGAAAATGAAGACAGAAAGATAAGACAAGAAGAACGCCCTCAACTCTTTAGACCTCTACAGCAATCTACTTTCCTTCCCTGGAAAGACTCCCACATCCACACCACACTGGAATGAGTTACAGTAAACAGCACTATATCTTACATGAGCAGGAAATATGTACAAATACTGGTCAACATGGAGATTTACTGCATTCAGAATCACAAAGCTGAAGCGGAAGATTTACGACATGTTTCAACACAGATACCATTCTCATAGGTTAGCGAGCCTTTGACAGACAAAACTGAAACATAAATTTGGCTTTTAAATGCTTCAAGACAACAGAAAGGATAAATTTGGAATGTGTTTTAAAGCTGAAAAGAACTTATCAAATATATTTGGCCCATTAGTTTTTGAAAAAAAACAAGCTTTACATGATACATGGATGAAATAAGGATGGATATGTTTGTAATTATGACTGTTATGTTAGTAAACTGCATGCAAACAGTGTATTTAGCATTTGTTCTGTCCAACAAATGAGAGCTCCCAGCTTTTGTAGAACATTTCACCTCAGTTGCACATTTTGTTAAATCATGCATATTTCAAAACTGCTCAAAACTAAAAGAACCGTCAGGTTACAACTACCGCAGCAAACTCTTTTATTCTTTCAAACCAAACAGGCAGGAAAACTTCTTGCAGCATGATGCAGAACACGAGAACCAAGGTTGCATTGCTCTCATGTTTTTATGCACTTCTTTTTTTTTAATGAAACCCGATTTGCAGAGCAACCGTCTCAAAGTAAGACTAAGTTGTGTTCCACTGAGG
Organism: Notolabrus celidotus; assembly: GCF_009762535.1. Taxonomy (NCBI): domain Eukaryota; kingdom Metazoa; phylum Chordata; class Actinopteri; order Labriformes; family Labridae; genus Notolabrus; species Notolabrus celidotus. Next base: position 32,977,114 of record NC_048276.1, on the reverse strand, counting down.
TGAAAATCAAACGGGAGGCAGTTTTTTTAATAAAGGTACCACAACAACATGCCAGAAGTCTACAGAAAACTGAAGCATTCACAGTAATACAATGTCAGACTAGCTGAAGAGTACCAACTTTAGTTCTTAGATGTCTTTAGAGCTGCATGCAAAGTTACTGAAGGCAATGTAAAACCTAACTCTATATTACACGCCTCTACAAAACAAGATCACTATGGAGGTGCCCTGATAGGGATATGAACGTTGGTGTCAGCAGGCTGCTGCACTGGTGGGGTTTAAATTCAAGCATGGTTTAGTTGGAATGTCACTGAAGCTTCGTACAGCCGCACAGTTAGTTAGAAAACAGTGTTCAGAGAAGTAGGCTCAAATGTGCCTTTCATTTAAGGAAGTGGAACACTGGACAGACTCTGTATAGATCTAGAGTAAGTTACTGCATTACATTTCAAACTCATGATTGAGAGTTTAGAAAGAGAATCAGAAAGTTTTGGTCAAATATTAAGACTTTGGCAGACTTTAACTGTTTTGTTGTTTTTATAATCGCCAAATTACCCCAGAGGTTAAGGGAACATTATGGGATAATGTAAGGCAGACAAACACATGTAGTTTACAGGTTAGCTTAGTGTGCATGCTAGGATAAAAAGTCACTTTCAATCTCTAGAGTCCGTGGCCTGTGTACAAGAAGTGGATGCAGCCACCGTGACGTCACTCATTGGTTGATTGATTACAGTTTCAAAGCTTTTGTTGCCTTGTTGGAGACGTCTACGTAAACATATCTGAATCAGAAGGCAGAGCTGGAAGGGAAGAAGAGCTGAGCAAACACTTAGGGCCTGTGTCCATTAACGGCCTTTTTTGGCCAACTTATGTACAACATTTCCTTGATAGAAGCAAATATTAATTATACAGAACAGACTAAACCATCAGTGAAGATAGAAACAGTTAGCACCGCTATGAAGCCCTCTGAAATCAAAGAACGCTGTCAGTTGACACAGGCCCTGAAGCTTGCATCAGCTCGGTTAGCAGAGTATCTGTAATTTTGTAACTGTGAGATCCGCTGGGATGCTCATTTTGGATAGAAAGGGCGAGGATAAAAATGAACAGCTGAAAACACAAAGTGTCTTTCAGAATAACCGAACAAATCATTTTAAGATCACAGCAGTGGAGGCCAAATCCTGAAGAATACTCTGCCTCGTCTGTTTTACTCCAAGTGGGACAATATTTTCAAAATGAACAAATTAACTCTTTAAAATAACATCAGTGAGGGGGAAAAGCCCGAGAAGACATTCGAGGCCGACATAAATCTGACTTGTTTAGCAACCAGTGGAGTCGCCCCCTGCTGCCTGATTGTAAAAACGCAGGTTTAAGGCACTTCTGTTATGACTTCACTTTTCAGACTTAGAAACTGCGTCCACTTCTTACACTCAGTCCACTTTTCTATCACTATCTAGTAATGAAAACTGAATTAGTGCCAACTAAGTTCAGCTATCGGTAGCTCTAAGTAGTGATGGTGGAAGGGAAACTGTTGAGTTTAGTGTCATATTAAATGAAATGAAGTTAAGAGTTATGTCACGTTTAGCCGGTGCAACAGCCTGCTGAATTTTTTGTAGGCACAAAAAACAAAGATTAAAATAAGTATTTTTACATGTCGAATGATTTCTGTGAAGGCATTTTTCTTTACTTTGAACCCTGTTTTGGAGAAAAATTTCAAGGCTGATGTGATGGCATATTATTGAGACCACTAAAGTGTTTCTTGCTTTTTTTCTCTTTACAATAAAGCACATGAAGACATCACTTTATCATAGAACGGTATCATGCTTTCAGAGGACAAAAGAGTTAAAATAAAAATGGAAACTGCACCAATTGCTGTCCCTGTTGACATATTCCCACCCCGTCCCAAGAGCAGCTAATAGAGAGGTCTGATACTTTACTGTGTGTTTTATTTATTTTTCTTTTGGTCCCCGGTCCCTCTTCAGTTTTTACGAATGTCAGCGTAGACCACAGGCTCCATCTTATGGAACGAGTTTCTGCTGCCTGAGTGATCCAACTGGGCGTATATCACCGGGCCCTGAAATAAAACCAGAAACAAATGTTAAACATCAGCGTGAGACAAAAACATACCCTGAAAATGTTGTTTCACAACTACACTGTTATTAAAAACAGACAGGTGGATTACAGTTTGATGGTTAAAGCTTTTCCAGTAGAGTCTTTTAATGACAGATTGGTTGGATTTGAATCGTAGGTTAAATTGACTTTTTTCAGCCTGATTAGTTGCGAACTTGAAAATGCAAATTCCCTTACTCTCACGTGTTCAGATCTCAAATGGTTAGATAAATACATTTATCCACCTGCAGAAACTAAAGTCTAACATTTTTTGTAATCTCAGTATGTCAGCAAAGAGAAACTTTATCTTCTCTCTCAAAAGGCAAACCCTAAACCTTTGGAGCATTGAGTTTCATGGTGTTGTTCTCTCTGAAGAGACGTACCCGTCTTTATACAATATCATGTTGTGTTGTGTCTGACTCCTGAAACACGCTGCAGCAGCTCCTTCACCCTTCAGACAACATCCTAATCTCTGTCTCTTTGTTTTTCTCGTCTTTTTAACCTTTATCAATCACTGAACTTATTTTGTCTGTTTCATCTTGTAAACTGTATTTCATTACACCTAGTAGCTTTTGTAGCTGTCATGTCAGAATATGTACCGTTTTGTGACTTTATCCCTTTGTCAATTTATCTTCAGGTTTTTATATTTGCTTTGTTTATTTGTCTTTTACTTGCCTCTGTAATTTCACTCAGTATTTTTGTAAATAAGTGGCACCCCTCAAGATTGATTGTGTTTATTTGTAAACAACACAACAAGAGTTAATCAGCTTTTTATAGCTTTTATTTTAGCACTGGACTGCATTATTGTAATCATTGTTTTAACAACATCTATGTATCATATTTTTACAGAGCTTTCTATTTATTCATTTATTTATTTTTTTTACTTTAACTGATTTTTAATTTCTTTTCTTTTCTTAATGTATTGTTTTTATTTGATTTGGAAGTATTTTTTTATGATCACCATCTTCTATATGTTTTATTATTTTACAATTTCTGTTGTTCCCTGTCTATCCGTCCCTTTGTGATGAACTTTGGGCAGCATGCTTGAATGTATGAAAGGTGCGACTGTATATGAATTTAGCTGAGTAGAAAAAAGAAATGGAACCACACGATCATCTGATCACTCTAATTCATTTTGCATTACTCTTTAGATTTCAAATAGTCTTGGTGTAGCACATGTGCAGTACCTGCCTCTGCATATATCTGTATGTCATTTATACAGCTATAGTAAATAGTAAATAGTAAATAGTAAATAGTAGCTAATTGTGATACTTTATACTTTGTAACTGCTTTTATCCTACTTCATTTTATTACACTTCCTGCATCTGTCATTTTAAATCTTTACCGTTTTAAATCTAGCCAAACCTCAAAAGTTTCCACATGTTAGTTCCCACAATAACACACCTTGAATCTTAAAAACCACAAAGAAATTGTTGTTTAGAAACAACATGTTGATATATGAAGGTCAGTCTGGTTGTAATAGTATTTATAAAAGATTTATGGATTATCAGTTGAAGACAAAACGCAATTTCCAAATGAAAAGTGATGATTGTTGGTGTTTAGGTCCAATTAGAAACTTGATGTGAAACAGAAAAGGCATGCTCATGTTACAAAATTAGCCTTTAAGCTAAGCTAAGCTAATTAAAACAGTTATTGAGATCTAGTCCTGAAGTTCTACAGACACTTCTCATGTTTTGTTGCTTTTTAAAGGTTCCCAAACTTTCCCACACTGTCCCTTGAGGTGGTTTAAGTGCTCACAGTCATGGGTGAGAAATAATAGACCAATCATAAAATGGCACGACTCAAACACGACTAGCCAACAGACAAGGTCTCGGCAGCAGTGGTAGGTCTTTAAAGAGCAGTGGCCCATGTGAATCTGAGTTTCATACTGACTTAAAGCTGAAGATACTGAACTCAGCTGGTCTGAAGAGAACTAACTGACCTGTGTGCACGGCCCTGTTTTTGGTCCTGCTGTAAATGTTTAATCTGCTGCCAATGTTTAATATTCAGTTTATCCATCGTGACACCTCGAAGGTCAAACGTTGACAAAGAAAAGCAGAAAACGGATGACTCTTTTTTTAAACTCCTACTTTTGGTACTACTTTAATGATGATTGATTAAATACTCAATTTTAAATAAGTCAAATAAAAGTATTATGGAGGCATCTCAAGACCCCAATGAGTGTCATTTTTCCTGATACATGTTTTTTTACATGATCTTAAATCCCACTTTTTACGTACCTTGTAGCAGATTTGTATTCTCTTTACTTTTGGTTTGAGGTCTGCAGTGTAAACCATTGTTACACTTCTATTAAGTTTTTAATGACTGAAGCAAATTCGTCTTGATTTCACTGAATCAGGATCCAGAGATAGATTTCATTTTGATTTATAAAAGAGAACAATTGCATCATTGTCCCAGTGAAAAGGTGTAAGCTGTCGTTTTTTTCCGTCCCCCAGCTCCTACCTGTAGTGGACCCGAGGGACTGGTACACCTGGAGCCCTCCAGGCTGGACTCCACCTTCTTTCGTGCCTGCGGAGCCTGAGAGCTCACGCTTTCCAAGGACGTACATCTATTTTAGGGTTACGATTTGCCATGGTGTCGAGCAACCATTGGTGCACAGTCAAATGGAGACAGACAACAAATAATGGACACGAGACAAAAATAAAACAAGAGATGAGCACATGAAACACTGAATGCAAACAAAGGGCATGGAGGCTCCCAGTGGTTTGCAGAGATACTGAAGCAGGGAGACGCACTGGGAGGAGACTAGAGGTGCACTGAGAGGGATTAAAGAGATAACAGGCTGATGCTGAGAGAGCTTCAAGGTTCTTTTGCTGCTGATTGTAATCACTGGCACAATGTTAAAGAGTCGTCTAACAGTGTTTGTTACTTTGATATATTGAAGTATAACAGCGTAAATACATCTGAATGAAGGAAAAATATATTCACGTTTATTCATAGATTATCCTCCTTTCCAATAGGTCTACTTATTTGTGTATATGTTATACTCTCGGGTAATGTTTTAACTGTTTTGCAGGTTCAGCATAAAACCATAAATTTAACTGCATTTATTCTGCTTTATTTGTGCAGGTGAAACTTTTTACTCCTCTTCTGAAAAGTGCCATACTAATAAAACTTTACAAGAAGTACTTAGGGCGGTTTTACCTGCAGTGGCTCAATTGCTAATAAGCTTATGAGACAAATATATTGTTCACCATTAAGGTAAATGAAAGTGTTAAACTGAGCTGTGAATCTGAATTAACAAATATTAACAAATAATCAACAAGTCCAATTAACGTGCAGAATGTGAAATGTGAAATATATTTTTGGTTTTCGTTGATTTTTTTAAACATTGTTTTAGTTCTTAATATTGCTGTGGAGGCAGATGTGTGTGATACCTTTACATATTTTAACTTCTGTTCATTTTGAACAGAATGATCAGACTGTTATCAAATTTTATGTCTAACGGAGTTGAATTTTAGAAGAACTGTGCCCACATCTGCTTACAGTCTAGTCTTGTATAGTGGATCAGTGGGCTAGTGTACACTACCAGTCAAAAGTTTGGACACACCTTCTCATTCAATGCTTCTTATTTATTTTAATTATTTTCAACATTGTAGATTAATACTGAAGACATCAAAACTATGAAATAATCTGGTTTGGCCATAATCTGGATTACAACAGTAGTTAAATAGAGCTATCCATTGTGTACTAACCCTACCTCTGAACAACACAACTGATGGTCTCAAACACATTAAGAAGGCAAGTCATTCTACAAATGAACTCTTGTCAAGGCTCATGTTAATTAGAAACCATTCCAGGAGACCACTTCATGAAGCAGACTGAGAGAATACCAAGAGTGTGCAAAGCTGTCATGAAGGAAAAAGGGGGCTACTTTACAGAATCTAAGATATAAAACAGATTCTGCTTTGTTTAACACTTTTTTGTTCATTCAATAATTCCATATATGTTCTTTCATAGCTTAGATGTTTTCAGTATTATTCTACAGTGTTTACAATCATTACAATAAATACAAACCCTTGAATGAGAAGGTGTTTCCAAACTTTTGACTGGTAATGTATGTATGTATATATTTATTATATTTCATTTTATATCATTCTTATTTTTTAACTTTAATTATTCTATTTTAATTTTGTAAGTAAACTGTCATACTCCCCTGTCCCTTGCTGAAAACTGTTGTAACAAAACAACAAGTCTATCTTATCTTATCTTATTGTATCCTAACATATCTCATCCTGTTGTGTAGTATTATAGCGAACATCTTAATCATACCAAGCTAAAATTGTTGTGTTTGTTCTAAGTTTGGTCAAAGTAAAAACTTAATGTCCAAGTGAGTAATATCTTTATTGTTTCAAATGTGGATGACCATTGTGTGATTTCACAGAGGACACGTATTTGTGTCTGCTCTGCTTATTTGCACCTTGTAAGAATTCTTGCATCAAACCGTTTTTTGAATAAAACATGAAGAAGTCATCAGTGCACCTCTAGTTAAGACAGTAAATACAGTTAAAGAGTCAGAGGCATTAAACCTGAGCTGTATAATGACATATTAAGGTGACCTTACATTGCCAACATTATACCTCAGGACATTCTTACTGATGTGTCATAAAGTAAAAGCTGGTGATGAAGAAACATGAGTGAAGAAGACAGTGGTTAATTTTGAGTGTTAGTGACAATATATGATGAACAATGACACGACAACATGCCGACAACAAGCCGATCGATGATGTAAGTGGAAAGTGTTGCTGTGATGTTAGTGGTGTTAACACAAAGTGAAAGAGGAAAGTGACTGGCACCAGTGCAAACAGAAAACCCAAAGATCCCTCACACCGAAGAAGAAGCTCACAGGCTCAAACCATCCCTCAGCCCGATTCAAGAGAACACATGAAGCTTCTTTCAGCTTCTGTCTGCTCACTGCTTCATCAGTGGTTATCACATTGAGGTTAAGGGGCAGAGAGACGGCAGTATGGCTGGAGCATGCGAGGCTGAGATAGCTTGATCGTTGTCAAAGTCAAGGTCAGTCTAGTTTTCGATGATGTCTTTGATTATTAGTAACGAAACAGGATCATGTAAACAGCCCGACACACAGGTGTTTTTCCACACAGGTGACCACAGACAGAAACTGTACCCAGCTCCCATGCAGAAAGAAAGGGTTAGCGAGGTGTTACAGTCGAATGATTCAATCTCTTAAAGGAGTAAACATGTCACTGCAAATTAAATCAGACATTCAGGAAACCAGATCGATCACATGATGCAGAGAGTTCACCTCAGATATAGGGCTGTCACGATACACCCGTGTTGATGATGTTTAAGAAGTCTTGTCGCTCCACTTTGATCTTACCTTTACTTCATTAGACTGAAATCTTTTGTTTGTCCTACGTTTTCTGTAAATATCCTGATGTGATCGTAATCGTGAGCTTTTCTCTCCACAATAATCGGAAGGTGAGGATCTGATATCATGACAGCCCTACTCAGAAACTTACCTGACAAACCTCCAAGAGGTCCCGTTAGGATCTTGCGTTTTGTTGTGAGTGTGTGTATGCGTCAGAAATAGATTGTTTTTTGGCGGAGAGTTCAATGATTTATCACGCCCATATCATACAGTCAATACAACTGTTTTTTTAAATCATTGTTTTGTGATAATTGATGTAATTTTCTTTATTCTTTCATTAATTTTTGTTTGCATGTATGTAATAAATCTGTCCAGTCATTTCATCCAGGCCACATAAAAGGATTGGACTGCTTACCTGCCTGTTTGCCTACCCTTACAACCTAAACTAGTGAGTGAGGTGCAGAGGAATGTAGTCCGATGAGCCCTTATAAAAACCTTGACCAGGAAGATTTCAGGGAAGTGTTTGAAACCAGGAAGTGAAGTCTCGTGTTTTTCTGCTGCATATGTCATGGTATGTTGAAACATGCTGACTGCACACTCACCCTTCATATTCATGGCGGTTGTGAAGCACCCTCATGACAATGCAGGCAGCTACAGCGATGAGGACGAGCAGAAATAAAGCACCACAAACTGCTCCGACTATAACGGCGGTGTTACTCTGAGGGAGAGATTCTGTGAAGAGAGAGACGACATAAACAACACAAAGGTTAGTTAACAGATAGAGAGGCTGAATGTTCAGCTGCGTTTACAGACACTATCATGTTTTCTTTCTTTTGTCCTCCTTGCATGCATTGATGTCAGAGCTGCATTATAAATCACAATATAAAGGATAAAAGTCATTTCCAAATTTCCATCTGGTGCCTTTTCATTGACTTGTATGTCATCTATTGTGAGTAACCTTTACAAACACACTGCAATTATCAGATAAATAGAGTCCCTTTGAAAAGGCCAAACATCAGGACTTTTAATGGGTGTCCTCCGCTTGTCCCAACATGCAGTATTAAAAAAGTTGTTTAAGAAATGAAACATGTCTGTAAAGTTTTATCTAGACATTATCATTCCTCTCCTGCAGAAACAAGCTGATGGTGTTTCCAGGAGAAATACTCCTGCATGAGCTAAAATAAACAAACATGATAACCTCTTTTCTTCTGGCACTGGGTTCCATGCTTCCTAGATACAAATGTTTGATATGGAACAAACTCCCACTGTGAGGGTGGAGCAGACTCTGCAGGGCCAAAAGATAACAAGCCGTCACATGCACATGTGGGCTTCGTGAAACTCAAAACAAGAAAACAAGAAGGCACCTGCTGGAACGGCTTTTATAGGTCGGGTATTCAGAGCGCACAGAGCTCACTGAGCTCACAGATCCAGGTAACTGTGTGAATATTTGATCATTCAAACTGGTTAAACAATGATCGTGAGGGAGTCATGACTCTGAAAGGCTGGGCGCCATGAATACATTTTAATAAAGCAATAGTGTGATAGGTTTCAAACCTAAAGGTCTTTTTGGTAGTTTTTGTTCACAAATATTATCTGTATGATTAATTTTCTTGAATATTGATTTGATCTAAATCTCTACCATATATGACACTGCTGTGCACTAGTCAGAGAGACACATTCAGCTGTCCAAATCTCCTTTAAATTACTAATTCAACCTCTATGCTTTCTCTCTCCATAAAGAGAACTGAGAAAATGATTATGAGCAAAGATCTAAAAACTGATAGCACATCTCAAATGTTAGCATTTCAAGTTTGTCCAAATACTAGCACAGACTGTGTATTAAACAATGGACACTATAAGTGTTCACTGACCGCGAAGCCAAGAGATTTAGAGCTCCCCCTGCTGGCTGGCAGCAGTGTAGGTCATGAACTCAGCCTCTCTCTTGTTAACAGACGGATCAGAGGTCAAACTTAAAAACTAAAACACACGCCAGAGGAGAGAAACGTAACAAACATTAACACATCAGTGTCTATTTCAAGCGAACACATGAAATCTGAAGGATTTCTGACATTACATCAGTAAGCTAAATGTTTGTTTTGGTCAGCTGAAGGGTGTGACGCAAGGTTTTGCAGATTTTTTTAATCAATTATAAAAGTAAAACTATGCATTGAATATATTTATAGCACCTTAAAAAACCCAAGTTTACAACGTGCTTAAACATTCAAGCAAACAACAAACAAATAAAAAAGTGAAAGTCAAACAACAGAATAACTTAAAGACTATTTCCCTCAGAATACTTCAACTCATGTTTGCAGTATTTGTATCCTTCGGTATGCTTTATCACCTCAGGTGTATGAAGACACCGTCTCCATGCTGGCTGTTATTAGTGCTCTTTTATTGTGTTTGACGTGCTTGTGTACACATCTCTCTCTAATCCTAACATTTGTTTATGCAGCTTTGTTGTTACTCCAGCTCTTTGTAGGGACAGCATGTGTACACATACCAGGCCAGTACAGGTTACTTCTATTCTTATCTTCAGGTACATAATGGAAAATAACTGTAATAATAATTCACCCTGCTCACTCAATATGTAACCTCTCTTTTATTACCAGGTCAGCTTTAATACTTGATTCTGATTGGTCAAAAATTAATCATAACAGGGATTAAGTCTCAAAAGCAAAAGCAGTGTCTGGAACAGCCTGATAACACGTCATATCAAATCAGAACCCAATCCCCCTTTGCCTGTTGACACTGTGGTAAAATCATTAGAATGGAATGGATGTGAATAGAAACGACCTGATCACACGCGTCATATCAAATCAATTCACATAAAGTAGTCCGGGACATTCCCCCTCTGCCTGTTGACACTGTGGTCAAAATGTTAGTATGGTCTGAGGCTGGTTTTAGAGTGGGGAAATAATGACAGTTAGCAGGCACAGAGGTGAGAGCATCTCTAAGCTGCTGACCTCTACAGAGCCACTTAAACCAGAAGAGGTAGAGATAACAGCAACAATGGTCAAAGACATTTGCCTCATTTATGTTTAAAGGTGAGTCAAGGTCAAAGCTATGATTTCCATGTAAAATCAATGAAGTCATTCTAATTGTGATGACACATACAGGATTGTTTGCAGTTGATGAGTTTTCTCCCATGACAGGCAGGAACAGGACAAGAGGAAACAGCCACTAAGTGCTGATCCAGTGAATCTTCACAGGCCGGCAACCGGTTCTACAGCCGCTTGTGGGAACAAGCACACATGCAACATCAAGCTTACCTACGTAAACATTACTGTCCTGATGAATGGAAAGTCACTTGTGAGTTGTGTGTGCAATACTCAATGGCATTTACTCTCCCAGGCCAGAGTGATAGACTATTATAACTATTGACCTATTTCCCAAGAAACCTGTAAACTTCTGTTTTCCACTTGTGTCTGAACTGCTGTCTGTCACATTGAGTTGTGGGAGGAAGTGAGAGCGTTTTTTATTTGTTATTAGTAATCCAGGTTTAGGGATGACTTAACTGAGATTAAAAGATCATTTATTGGGCGTCAGTATTCCTCAAGAACTAACTGTAATAACCTGGCTGCTGTGTCCAAAATGAAACCAGTCAGGTGCATTACATGTCATCATAGTTACCTCAATTCACCTTAAGAGAGTGAAAAGCCGTCATGAGTGGGTTAAAACATCTTGCCTGGAGACATGACGGATTCATACTGCACCTCAGACTGCAGCGTTTCACACACCGTCCAATCAGCATGCCCACATGCAGAGAGTCAGTGAGTGGGTGAACACAACTCACAAGTGTCTGGGCGAGGCCGAGGGTTCATGTAGAAGAGGCTCTTGTATAATCCAAGAATTTCTGTCTGGAGCTTTAACTGGCTTTAACTTCCACTGAAATCCTCTACAATCAACCCACTTAATGAAGCACCTTGAGAGATGATTACCTTTCACAACGACCCTGAGCTCAGTTCGAGCTGATGTTCCCAAAACGTCGGGCGGGTTCTTCACGTCGCAGAAGTAGGTGCCGTTATCGCTGAACTGAGCCGGACTCAGCTGTATGGAGGCGTCCCTCTTGTTTATGTCTCCGACAAACTGCACCCTGTCTTTGAACTCGTCCATACCCAGGAATCCTTTCCCGTTAGAGAAATAGAAAATCTAGAAAAGAGAGAGAAAGAATCAAAATCATTAAAGTGGAGTTCAAACAAATCAGTCTGTCACCGATTCACAGATCGATGTTTTCTTTGTCAGATTGCACAGTAGAGCCGAGACATCCACAAACCAAGGTCTACAGTTACTGAATATGTGTTTATATTTTGTCCTTGGATCCTGGTCCTTCTTTTCCTTCTTTCACCTTGAGTGCTGCCTGGCAATGTGGACGCCACATAATGATTCAAACCTGCTGAGTACATAACTGAGAAGCACACCTGAAGCAGAGAGACGAGCCGAGGGGAAAAATGGAGAAAGTTCTTACAGAAATTTAAATTCCAAACTTTAAAATGTTTGTTTTTAACTCTGTTTTTTATTAATTTACTATAGGCTTTCAGTCGCTCTGCTCCTCAACTCTGGAACTCACTCCCACCAGACATTAGAAATATTGACTCTCTACCCCTCTTCAAATCAAAATTCAAAACCCACCTGTTCCAATCCACATTCTCTGTTTAACTTCCACTGCTTCATTTTAACTTGGTGTTACTCTGCTTGTTGTTTTTATTTATTTTATTGTGTTATTGTATTTATTGTGTTTTAATCCCTCTGTAAATGGACCTTGAGTGTTGAGAAAGGCGCTTCTAAATAAAATGTATCATTATTATAAAGGTAAGAAAACACACAAGATACTTCCAACTCAAAGCACATGGGATCACAGTCTGTAGGTAAGGAATGTCAAATTGGTTTGCAGACAGTGGCTACCATTAGCAGAGCTAGCACTACCAGCCTTTGGCCCTTCATGCATGTAGGGCTGGGCGATAATTCGCTAACGATAATTATCACAATATCATTTTTCTCAATATAAATATGACAAATGTTGGATAAAAATTCATATAAATAAACCTGTAATTACACCTCCCAAACACTGGAAGGGGAGGAGGCACTAATGAGCTTTAAATGCTAGTTACAACCCAACATTGGACAGAAGAAGAAGAACAGCCAATCATGTCGCAGGGTGAGAGGTAGGTGGGCTCAAAGGCGTTTAGCTGAAACAAGCGACAGAGACACTGAAGAAAACTCAAAACCTAGCAGCTCAAAGCAGAGTCGTTAGTCTGACACTGTGTCGACTCTGTGTTAACTTTTAGCTTCATACACTTCATTTAATATACTTTCAGGATGTGGGTAAAGGAAGAGCACAGAGACTACTTCTGCTGTGCATTCCAGACACGTTTAATGTCCACCTCGACCGTAGGACAACTGAAAGACGAATAACCGTGATGCATTCACTGCACTGTGGGAAACAACATCACTCTGCCTGTAACCCTTAGTAATCTTAAAGGGGAGAGCACAACTCAAAACAAGACTCTACTAAACTGATACTCTGTACACAATTTAATGTATATTTGTTGTAAATTTTAATCAAATTATGCAAATAAGCTCAACCTGAGAAAAATAAGAATCTACAAACTAAAACTTCACAAAAATCTCATCTTACATTAAAGACCTGCTTCCTGTTAGCACCGTCAGAAATGATGGATTCAAGAAGTTCAACAGAAAACTTAATCCAGACACAAACTAACAAACCGTCTTCAGCTTTCACTCAGGAGCAAAAATCTGACATTACATTTAAATGAAATAATGATTTGACATTTATCATGATAATTATTGATATCGACTCAAATGAAATATTTGATCGTGATAAAATCATTTTCAATATCGCCCAGCTCTACTTGCAGGTTAATGTCCACATGCATGGGCTGGTTACACATTGCTCTAGTCCAGAAGTTAAATGACATATTATACATGTTTAACCAGAAACAGCAAACATATAACTTTTCTTTCATTATCCAGAACCGCATTCAATACAGACCGTTAATTAAAAGCAAAGTTCTGACTTTTTAAAATCGTTTTGCAGAATAGAGCTCACCTAATTTCTGCCTCAGCCTGCATGAGACTCCAGTTTACCTGAAAGTCCTGCATTAGTAAGACCAGCACATTAAACCATATGACACTCTGTTTTCTGAATGTTTCTGAATGTTTCTACTCCTATCATCATTTTTAACTATCATTCCACCTTTGAAACGATTTCAGCTGTGCCAAAGTTAACTTCTGCTCGGTTGCAGCCCCTGAAGCTCATCCACAGACTGCAGAGAGACGCTGATTATCAACATCAAACTGCCTCAGTCATGGCTTTCACTGATTTTAATCACCGGGTCTGTTTATGCCTGAGATAGAAGGCTCTGCAGATAATCCTGCTGCAGATAAAACCTCGTTAAGGATGAACACTGAAGGAATCCTGACCTAAAAACGAGCTGAACACCTCGGGACAAGCTAGCAGCAGCTTCAATTGAAGCCCCAAACTCACTATGCACCCCAGAGAGGCTTTGATTTCTACAGTAAACCTGCTGCATGCTCTGTTTGTACCAGCATTCATTTCTAAGTCCTGTTTCAATCGTGATAGACGAACACTAAAAGGTCATTTTGGGACTCAGCCTGTAAAGATTGCAGCCTATCTTCCGCTGCATTGCTCTCTGACGGTGTTGAAGCTAAATAACAAAACTTGTGTCGACAAAATGAGTCGATGTGACGTCTTCTTCAGTGATGATTCAGGTTGTTGACTTTTAAGGGGCAGCCTTAACTAACATCGTGTACAGAGCGAGTCTTATTCCATTCAGTGAAGCAAACCCTTGTTTCCTCAGACGTACAGTAACACAGAGTCATAAAAGCACAGGGCATCTGACCTAATTCACAAACCACAGAAATCCTTGTTTGAAATAAGGAAACTATTTTGGACATCAGATTTTTGGAAGGATGGTTTTTGTAGTTTTAGAAGAGAATACTGTAGGGAGTCACGAGTGCACCTTCTAATCATACATACACAAATACAATTAAATCATTAACATGTCATTTTAATTTATGTCTTAAGTTTGTTATTACTGTTGTTTTTATTAATGTTGTTTATTGACCTAAACTTCAGGAAGAAGAGTGTTGGGGATATTGGGGACCATAATTAAAATACATTTATTTTTTTATTTTTGGGTTATTACCATTATTTTAAATCTATTTTATTTCATTTTAATTAATTAATGTTTTTTTTATTTGATGTTATGCTATTTTATTTGTATTTGACTTTTCAGGTAATTATCTCATCGTATTAATTTAATTTTCTTTTTAAGTATTTCATAATACCCCCCTCTATCTTGTGTTAGCCTTGTATTATTTCACCTTTTTCTGTTGTTGTCTGTCTCTGTTCTTTTGTGAAGCACTTTGGGCTGCATGTTTGAATGTATGAAAGGTGCTATGTAAATAAAGATGAGTAGAGTTGAGTTAAATAAAACAGGTATTATAATAAAGCAAAGACAGTGAACATTCGATGAATTGTCAATAAATCTGTCAAGTATTATTTACATTGTACGAAATCATAACAAATCTTAACCCAGGACTTTGGTTGTCCAAACATTTGATCATTTCCTGTTTTCAATACTGCTTTAAAACAATGCAATCCCAGGTTATTAAAAATAACAATTAAAAATAGATTTACAGCCTTTATTTCGACCAATCAAAAGCTGCCTCAGGCACAGGAGAGAAAGAGAATACGGAAAGAGAGACAGTGCTGATCAGTGTTGCCAACTTAGCGACTTTGTCGCTATATTTGCTGTTCTAGTTTTCAGACCTCTCTAGCCAATCTTTTTCAAAAAAAGCTACTTATTCTGGTGTTAAATGGAGACTTTTGGAGACTGACGGGAAAGCATGTATTGCTCTTCTCAACAAGCAGTGGATGCGAGTCCCTCCTAGCCAGTCCCTCCAGGATTTTGCAGGATTTTTTTGTGATTGTTGCGGCCCAAAAAGCCTGAATTTGCTACAGCTTTTTGAAAGTTGCGATTTTTTTTTCTTTTTTCCTCTAATAACATCTCAGGGGCAAGTAAATACGCTCAATTACAGTTGCTTTTAGAAAACATTCTTCATGTGACCACTGTGACTGTATTTTGATTCTCTTGATTCACAGAAAAACGCCATGAAAGGACTGTATCGCACAATGCATCTGCATCTTTCAACAAGGAGTTGATCAAAACTTACTAAATGTGTCTGATGTTTCTCTAAACTGGAATAAATCAAGCTGTAGATGAGGAGCTTTTTACGGTAATGGCGGCAACAACGTCAAACCTCAAATAATAAACAGACGTCCCCCGGTTGTGTCTTTGTCACTAACGCACACCGGGGGTAAAAATCTTCAATGAAGATGAGACAGATGCATGGAGGTGAGGAGAGCTGGTTCATAAAGCACACCTGCTGCAGGTAGAGACCAAGCGAACACTGAGCCCCTCGATCTATAAATAACAACATTGTCATGGTCACTTGTCCTGCCTGCTGTCCTCGCTCTTCACCTGTTCTCCGTTCATGTTTTGCTGTTGAAAAGTGCCAATCAAGTGAGGACTTACGTTTATGTTCCAAGGAAGTGAAATAGATGATGAAACCGATGACGTACAGGGGCTGAGATTAAGGTAATTGGTCAAATTTGCGGGAAAGTTGCGGTGATTGTATAAAAATTGCAAGGCCGCGAAAAAATCGCGCTGATTGGTCGAATCTGCGTTGATAGTTGCGATCGCGAAATCACAACTTCCTGGAGGGACTGCCTAGCTGCATTCAGAGCAGGAGGCGTTCATCCCTCCGTATCCAGACTGCAAATGTATCACGCATGTAGGAGGACACCACTGGCTGATCCTGCCTACTGTCTCTTTTAGGTCCATTTAGATTGTTAATGTAGATTGTATACAATAAACATCTTGATAATGTTATGGTTGAAAAATGTAATGTTTTACTTTGATTTGTTGTAGGCTCCTAAGTGTAGTTATAAACATATTTAGGTTGTTTTTAACCTCTTTTTGTCTCTCCCTCAACATTACACGTCTCTCCTGCAGCGTCCATTACAATTACAATTACGCAAACTAAATAATGACGTCATTTAGTGACTTTTAGAACAGCCAATAGCTACTTTCCTCCCTGAGGAGTTGGCTGATAGAAGACTGGCACTGATATCAGAGACAAAGCGATGAAAAAGACATTATTGCCTGATTGTTTCACAGTGATTCCGCTCTAAAAAACTTGATAACTCCTTTTAAAACGGACAGAAACCTCGAGCAGAACCAGACTCATCGGTGAGCAGCCGTCTGCTGGGACTGGATGGATACAGGGAGTTGCAGAAAGAGAGACACGGAGAAAGATCAGACCAATAACAACAGAAGATACAAATCAATGGCTGCATGCCAGTAATGATGTGTTTTATATAATAACTGTATGATAATGTGAAGTCAAAGAGCAGGATTCATCTATCATAAATTCAGTCAGAAACATGTCACTTCTGGCTAAATATATCCTCTTTTGATGGCAGACACTTTCATGAGCCACAGTAGGAAAGCAGAGTTATTAGTGATCACATGAACCATGGCTCTGTTTTCTACTCCAGAGATCCAGTAAGCCCTGAAAGTGGGACAAAGAGCCCGCATGGAGCTGAAACTGGATCAGCTGATTATTATTTTTCATACACGTGTTTTTTTCTACTACTTTCACACGCTTCAAAGTCTTGTGTAATTAAAAAAGGCTGCCGCAGCATACATCAGTTTATGAGCAACTCTGAATCATCCGGGCCAGTCCAAACTCATCTACCAGCTTCGTCTCCCCGCTTCCTCTGACACATTGTTGTCTCATTCCCACAATTCAGAGCAGGTTGACAAAAACCCTAACATCTGTCTTTATGAGACAACAACAAAGTGTACAATCAAGAGAATTCAGCGAGGAGACAGCCGTGAAATCAGCGTGCATTATCCCCTCAAACCATCAGGATTTCTCCTTTCACACACCCGCTATCCCCGAGGGTGCTGCGGTTAAAAATAACATTTGCTTGAAGTCTGCTCATCACTAATCTGGCTCTGGCTCACACACGAGGACAGACGCCAGAGATTTTGTGAAATCATGGCTGTGTTACTCTTCGCAGTGTCAGCTGTGTAAACGGAGCTCTTAAAAAAGAACAATTCTTGCAGTAATGGATCGCTTTCTGCAGACTGAGGATAACCTTTCTTTTCTGGGATAATATCACTTTCATGTTACAGTAACACAAACAATGCTGAGAGTGAAACTGTCTAACTCAGGATTTCTAACTGACTAAGAAGAAATATCTACTGATACCGTCAGCATTTGTGAGGGTGGGCTGATTTTACGTGGAAGCAAACTTCATTTTCAGGAATGTTGTGAGGCTGTTTTTATTCAGACCTCTTTGTGAAGTCAAACAGGAGGACACATCAGAGCCTCCTCTTCCTCTTCATCTTCTTCTTGTGTATTACGGTGAGGAGGGAGAACGAAAGAAGCCTGGTTAGCTCCATCAATATTTAATGTTTGCAACAATATTTCCAAAGATCAGGGACGATCCCAACAACTTGTTTCCTGATGTTGGGATAAAACAGTCAGAACATCAAAACAGAGCACATTTTAACCTTTAAGTTCACTCATGTCTAATCATGGATAATGAAATGGACACAAAAGCTGCACTGTGTGAACTATACTATTTAGAGCTCGCCTCCATCATAATAGATGGATCAAACCAGAAAATAAAAATCCATATCTATATATCATATATAAATTGTTCTCAATTTATCTCAAAATGTAATCAAGCTCCAGCTAATTCAGAGTCCTGACCCCAATTTACACAGGATGCACCGCGTCGCGTGACGTCAACGCCGTACTGCACAGTCGATCTGTTCCCATTCTAGACAATGATTGTGTTTACACAAGGAGCGCCAGGTCTCAGCTCTGTCTTGAGAGCGTGCCACATATCCGTGATCCATGTATGACTACAACAGGATTTTAAGAGGATAACTGTGTCAGAATAACAGGACAATTATTAATATTAAACTCATTTAAACCTGCAAAATGAAACTTTATAGTTATGCAGCATACTCAGTGATGATTAAAACACAAAGTAATGGGATACTGTCCAAATGAGCAGAAAGTCAACCACAGAAAGGCTCTGTGACCTGTGGTTTGTATGTGGTTCTCTCTATACTGGACCCAGCTGATCCTGGCTGCTCTGCTTGTTTTGATTGCTATGTGGTGTGTCTGATGTTTGTTGGGTGTTTGCTTTATTGATTTGAATTCTGTGTATTATTCACCACTTTAAAGCTGCTGTTGGTAGTCCTGGAATAAACATCAGCCCAGGGAGAGATTTCAAATGTCAACACTACCCCTCCACAACAGATTTCCCTTTCACTACACCCCTCTCCTCCCTTTTCTGCTCCAGTAAGCCCCGCCCACAAACAGATCGCAGTGCACGCTCAATCAGGACGATGTAGGAGGACCAATCAGGAGAGTGGCTCTGATTGGTTGGAGCTGATGGGAGCGATTGGAGTTTATAGACTGCTGGATACAGAGGCATAGGAATATACAGAGGTCTCTACATAATCTCAAAATACCTCATTTACTGATGGCTGTTGATGAGTGTGAAGACTTTTTTGCCAAACACAGCACAATAAGGTACAGTTTCTTTTACTTCAATCCTACCAACTGCAGCTTTAACCAGCTGTTTTTTTTAATATGTTTTCATGCACAATGCAAAGCACATGGAGCTAACCTGTGCTCTTTAAATAAAAGGTGAGTACTATTTGACACGGCACACTGAGCTGCAGGCTACAGAGACAGCAGGTTCACGTTGCACAGTCAGTCTCCTCCAGCTGTGCTCAGTGTCTCTGCACACCACTCAACTAACTGGTTGAATCACGCATAGTTCAAAAGTTGCAGCTAGTAGCTACCTGACTTCTACCTAACTACTGAACAAGAAGCTTGTGCTTCATGCAACACAGGAACACAATCACTCAGCATCACCTGATTCTTCCAGTTAACTTCAGTTATGTTTGATGATAGTAGTTTTTTTTAACGGGCATGATGTGAATCTATCTTTCAAAGTGGCTGCTGCAGAAATGTGGGCCGGATGTGCAGCGTGTCCCCGATCACAGGACAGATGATTTCCTCTGACCTATGAGTGAACTGCAGCGTTGTCACTCTGCAGTATCAACTGAGCTCACTTTAATCCTCAACCAAACTGGTATAAAAAGTACAAGGTACAAGGTTCCTTCTTTAAGTTCTGCCAATAAAAAAAGCAGATCCAATGATTTAAGTGGAGTTGTACCGAGGAGTAGAAGACAGGCTTCAGTCGGGACTCTAAAAGCTGGCAGCATGTTTCTGCTCTGGCAGGAAGACTCTGCAATTTAAAAACCCCATGGCTATGTCATTATGTTTGCAGGATATCAGAGCAGACAGGTAAAGGGTCCCGCCCAGCCGCGATGATCTGTACACAAAGAGGAGCTGCTGGTGTGGATGGGACATGATCTGTATTCCTCCCTCCATTCAACACTTATGCAGACTCTGCTGCTCTTCGTCACGAGTGAAGCACGTTCAAAAAAACTCCTTCAAAGTGAGTCGAGCTCGGCTTAGCATAAATCTTTAAGCGCACTGTTGTTGATAAATCAAATATTATGAGCTGAAGTGGCTCAAATTAGCACAAACTAACAGAATCAGAGTCAGCTGTGCAATTAATAATGTTCACAGGAGCTAAGTGAGACAGCTTCAGCACTGACAGTAAATCTCTGCTGTTTGAACATGACGTCTGTTTAATTTATTCATTCTCCAGAAAGAAACTCCATGGACGAGCAGGATAAACACTTCAGCTCTGTCTGAATGAAGAGGTTTGTGTTGCTGAAGTGCTACAAGAACAAGAAACACAGAGAAACAAAAACAAACCATGAGATTTAACTATGACGCTCCAGCATGATAGAGACACAAGATACACAGAGGACAAAAACACAAACATTCAGAGCTGCAGTGACAACAGACTGAAGCTGGAGTGAGCCTGACAACAAAAAACAAACAAAAGGAACAAGTGTCGTATTCAGATCCAGTGAAAATAAATGCCTGGCACTGAGCTAAGTCTGTATAGTGAAACCATCACAATGAGGAGCAGCTGAAGCCTTTATGTGACAGAACAGATAAAAACAATCGCAGGAAAACATCCTGGAGCTGTGGGAAAGACGGGGAAGAGCACTCACTGTGTATGCAGCTTTGGAGAACTGATTGTCAGGCTGACTCGACTGAAAGCTCCAGGTCACCGAGGTGTCCCTGCTGACCACCTCTTTCGACTTGAAGGTACATCGAAGGGTTCCCGCCGTGCCGTTCTGCAGAATCACCTCAGAGTCGGAGTGGATGTCGATCCCCGATGTGGGCTCTGTGACTGTAAATACAAGAGAGAGGAAAAATAAGGTTCCTGGGAATTGTTCTCAAGCTTCAGTGATAAACTGATCAACTGAATATCTGATCAATCATGAAGGTGGAATGAACGGAAGTACCATGAAATCATCATTTTTATCGGAGCGAATCTATCAGTATTAATGATTCCTCTTCCGGAGCTTTAATCAAGTGAAGCATTAAGTTAGGATTTGCATTTTGTGTTTAGACTGCTCGTCCTCTGCTGGGACCCCTGCAGACACGAGGGGTGTGCCCCATGTCATGAGATGTAACAAGCTCAACTGAACCACATTAAATAAATCCCCTTCTTGGTAAAATTGCTGTTCATCCCTCAGGAGTGAAAAGATTCAAGGTCAGAATGCACTGGATCGGTAAACGTAAACAAACCGGTTGATGGTTGGCTTTAAGAGTTGTGATCCGGTTTACTGAGGTTCTGCTGCGTCTCTTCTAAAACCTCTGCTCAATCCTGTGAGCCGACTTGCAGTCTCGACCTCAGAAATCCAACCCTTGAACCCTAATATGAAGGAAGGAAAACTCTCCAAAAATCTGCCCGCCTGTTCGCTCTGTAGGAAAGAGATTACGTGCATCAGCTGCAAGACCAATTTCCCCCCAGACCCTGGATGTGTCCGAAATCACAAACTCGCTCCATACTCCTCACATAGTGAAGTGCATGCAGTGCTCTTTATAGAGAGTTCATCAAATAAACTACAGTTCAGACGCTACCTGCTGTCCTGCAGATGATGGGGCCATTTCTGTTGCAGCTCAACACCGACTGGAGATTATTCATAAATAATAAATCAAATATGAAGTTCAGGGATTACAAGCATTACACTGAGCGTATCTTCACTAATAAAGAGTATAACTTAATGCTATTTTAATTTATAATAATAAAAACCTAGAACACATTTTTTATTATTTTTTAAAGTTATTTTTGGGGGCATTTTTTTTTTACCTTAATTCATTTATTTATTTTAATTTTAATTTTCAAAATATATTTTGGGGGCTTTTTTTTTTTACCTTAATTTCATTTATTTATTTTAATTGTAAAAAATTAATATATTTTGGGGGCATTTTTGCCTTTAATGGAAAGGACAGCTGAAAAATAATACTTTTTTTATAATAATAATAATAATAATAATAATAATAATAATAATAATAATTATTATTATTATTATAATAATTATTATAATAATTATTATAATAATAATAATAAATGTAAATAGCACTTTAGAATACAGGTCACAAAGTGCTTCAAAATGGGCAACAAAAGCAAACTATATATGCAAAGCAAAATAAAGAAATAAAATCAAAGTTTAAATTAAATAAAATCACCGATTAAAAGCTTTCCTGTAAAAATGTGTCTTGAGTTGTGAAATAAAACACGGGACTGACTCTGCAAGAAGGCAGGAAATGTGGGCTAATCCATCCATCCATCCGTATGTCAGCTATTGTCTAACTTAGTGTCTTTATATTTTGACCACTTTCCCCTTTCCCTGACGGGACACTAATAAACTTTTGGACAGAATAATTTACAGATTAGTTCAAATGAAAACACTCTTTGGCTGCAGTCTGATGAAGCTGAACTTCTTTTGTAAAAACAGGGGGAATAATAGAAAGCAATAGGACTAAAGTGCAGGTGCAGTCGTCCTGTATTAGAGGGGATCAAACTGACAGAGTTAAAACAACACACGGGGCTGCAGTGGACGGGTTGTGTTGTTTCAGGTACCAGTGAGACAATGAAATATTACACAGGAAGTCCACTATGAGCACAGATTCATGTGTTTGAAGGGTTTCCTGTCGCCAAAATACTGAACAACTTGTTTATGATTACTGCAGACAGGATGATACAACTCTGGAAACCATAGCTGAAAGTATTTTAACTTTTGTCACAATGCTCAGCAGATAAAAAACAGAACATGTGGACTGTGCTTTAGTTTGGAGAGTGAAAAAAGCCTCTTAGAAGAGTTTTAAGTGTTAATTAAACAGACTGACATTGATGCCGGTGATTTTTTATGCCCTATAAAAGCAAAAATGACCATCATCAACAAGACTGACAGTTTCTAACTGATCATTATTAATGTCTGAATGCGCTGAGAGAGGTCAGGCATCAGACCGGACAACTCACACCAAGCAGAGGAATATACACTACCAGTCAAAAGTTTGGACACACCTTCTCGTGCTTCTTATTTATTTTGATTATTGTCAACATTGTAGATTAATACTGAAGACATCAAAACTATGAAATAATCTGGTTTTGCCATAATCTGGATTACAACAGTAGTCAAATAGGGCTATCCATTGTTTACCAACCCCACCTCACAACACAACTGATGGTCTCAAACACATTAAGAAGGCAAGTCATTCTACAAATGAACTCTTGACAAGGCTCATGTTAATTAGAAACCATTCCAGGAGACCACTTCATGAAGCAGACCGAGAGAATACCAAGAGTGTGCAAAGCTGTCATGAAGGACAAAGGGGACTACTTTACAGAATCTAAAAAAAAACAGATTCTGCTTTGTTTAACATTTTTTAATTAATTAAATAATTCCATGTGTGTTCTTTCATAGTTTAATGTCTTTGGTATTAATCTACAGTGTTTCAAATAATTAAAATAAATACAAACCATACTGGAACTAGAATACACTGAAAAGATTCAATTATTCTGGAAGGCAGTATGTGGAGAAATAAGTACGGTGATAGGGCAAAATTTGCCTCCTAGACCACTTTTGTGCCTATTGAAAATTAATAAAAAGAATGTAAAAAAAAAAAAGAAAATAAAAAAATACAAATCCTTGAATGAGAAGGTGTTTCCAAACTTTTTACTGGTAGTGTATATACATCCCTCTTTCTACGCACTGTACCTTTAAATACTCCTTCCAGTAGCTTAAAAAAAGCAAAAAGATGAGACAGACTAAATCCGCCTTCGTCAAAAACAAAGACTGTAACTTCTTGTGTCAATATGTACCAAAGCTTCATCATAATCACACCCTGAACAGTTCTCAAACTAACCCATGGAATAGTAAATAATTAAAGTACATTTCAGAAACAGCACCAAACAGAGAGCACTGTGGCTCTCGAGTTACAAAGTAATCCACCAGGAGTGTGTTTTTGCATTTATGAGACTGGCCTCTGCAGTGCTGTGTCAGATTACGAAACTCAGCCTGGCTCGTATTATTAGCTGGAGTCATCGACCCCGCGGCTCGGTCCACACGCTGGTACCATAAAGACTGGAAGCTAGTTCAGTTTTGTGAACTATTTGATCAATAAACGTGTAAACATGATGTCCCAGCTTCTTACTTGTGACTTACATTTTCACACACACACACTTCTGAGATCACGCTACCTCATTAAGATATACTCCTACACATCTCTCTCATTAATACACATAACAACAGAGACATAATGTTGATGAATATTTATCGCATCCTATAGTGTCAGACCTTTTAATCCACCGACTTAGAAATACATATTTAAAATCCTGTGTTTAAATATTCACATCATCCATAAAACCCTGCATGTCATAAACCCTCTGCACAGACATACATTCTTTTAATGTCCACACTCACACGCTTCATGTATAAATAGTAATGTGCTACATTTAATATTTACTCCTTTGCATCCTTTGCATGTGTTCATTTACAGAAACACTGTATATGCTGCTTGCTGTATTTACACAGGAGTCTAGTTGTATGGTGTCTTCTGTTTATTGTGACCTCCGTTTAGCATCGTTGATGTTTTCTGCTGTGTGTTGACGTCAGCACACACCGGGAGTAAAGCTGACTCTGCTCCTGACATTTGGAAGCGGGCTCAGAGTTTGTATCAGTAAAAGTTTTTGGCTCATGATGTTATTAAATGAATGTGTGTATAAAAAGATGAATCAGTGCTTCTCTGATGGGACAGAATGGTGTCTGGCGAGAGTCAAGGGAAAGGGGCATACAAGGGTACAATCAGTCTACTCAAATGAATTACTAATATCAATAAATTATTAAGATGTGCCCTCCTTTAATGAAGACATGGAGTCTTTGTAGTAGTAATGAATCAACTCTTAATTCTAATGAGTTTGAATCTCTAAGTCCTGCTCTTTCTTAATCCTATCTATGTCTCTTGTGATGTTTCATGACTCTGGAAACCTCTGTGGATGCCTCAGTGTATAGAGTGTGTCGTACGAATGAAGCCCCCAGTAAGAACTCAAGTTAGAGGTGGGATGTTGGTCTGCATCTGTGCTTCAATATCTCACTCCAACATGTCCCATGTGTTCACACGTACATTAGAATATGTTCGTATTGTTCACCTTTCTACACAACATGTTATTCTTATATTCCTTGTTTACCCTTTCATCCCCGGCTGTGAGCTAACTCCAAACATACTGCTGTATGCAGCACTGCGGGTTAAAGGTCACAGTGGAGGTCAAATCAGGGACCATCTGTTTGAGCTGTTAGACTAAATACAGCTGTATTTCAACTTGGGACTTATCAACATGGATATATTTAGGAATATGGATCAGAAAAACAACAACTTCTAAAATTGATCTCCCTAAAAAGTCAGAATTTGAAGAATATTTATTTTCGTTTATTTGTAAATTCAAAAGATCAAAGTTATGATATAAATAAAAGGATGGATACCAAGCAGAAATACTATAGTGAGTACACTATATACGATATTCACTGCTAACTACCCACTGATTACTCTAATAGTTCCCTATCCCTCTGCAGACATAAGGAGAGAGAGACTGCCTGTCACCGCCTGAGGGATGCACCATCCCATAATATTTTATTTTAAGTGAAGGTTCAATGAGCATACCGAATCAAGTGAGGACATTGAGATATGCTGTACGGGTAATCGTTCATTAATGCAGATAAAAAATGTAATATATATATGTAATTAATATGCAATGCATATAATATGTAATTAATATAATATGTTATGAATATATATATATATATCTATATATCTATATATATATCTATATATATATATATATAATGTATGTGTATGAATTTATGTGCTTTGGCAATAACATGTCTTTGTTCATGCCAATAAAGCAGAATTGAATTGAATTGACTCATTTGATGAGTGTTCGAAGCTGTTGTAGATACGCTAGTGAGATCTAGATATTCTACTTGACCTCTAAAGCTTGTACTTAATCTTATTCTTGTTGATTTTTTTGTAGAGGTTCCTCCAAAAACTTTTTGGTTCTTCAGAAGTCTCTGTGTTTTTCTCCAGTTCTGATTCTCACACAGCCTCCTCTGTTTTACCATTAACTGGCACTCATGCTTTCTTCTGTTATCTGGGATGTTAATTTGTTATGGACGGGGTTTTATTGTTAATTGTCAAAAAGTGAACAGCTTTCTGATGCCCTGCAGCCACTGACAGGTGGTTTTACTGCATTACAAATTTCGGCAACTTAAAAAACACAGAAAAAAATATATTTTAAGATGAGATACTAATCGAAATAGGGACATCCTGATCAGCTTTTTTGGCCCCCGGTCCCAATCCGATTCTTTAGTATTGCATATTTGCCGATACTGAGTCTCGATCCGATACTTGTGTTTGCCTAGATAATAGTTACACAAGAGATAAGAGAGTTGAGCTGAACACTGTTTTTTCTCCTTTAACAAAAATAAGTAATTCAAACAAAACTATCTAAAATAAGTAGTGGTGCAACGGATCATCGTTGATCCGTGATCCGTACGGATGCCTCTCCACGGTTCGGCACGGACGTGGTCCGCGGATCGGTTGATGAAAAAAGTTGCGCGTGTTCACGTGATGACCGCTTGTTCAATCCACACTCACTTGTGAAGCGCAGCGGTAGTCATGGCAAGTGAAGGAGCAGAGGGACTTTAAAAACCTCCTGCATCTCTTAAGTCACATATGGGAGCAGTTTGGTTTCCCTGTAAAATACAGTGAATGCTGAATGTGCTTGAGTCACGTTATGAAATTCCGTTGCGCACCCACTAGACCAGAGGCCGTCAATACGCGGCCCGCGGGCCGCATCCGGCCGCCTATTTGTGGCCCCCAAACTGTTATTCCTTCACTCTGTGTTTTGGTCGGGTCACCGTGTGTTTACCAGGACTTGTCTCCATGTCAACGATACGCAGACAGGCTGTTACTGGGTCACTTAGAGTCCACTGCGAGTGCAAGTTTTAACTTTCACTTTCGTTTATGGAGCAGTTCACATGTTGGCACTTTGCCAGATGTAGGACCCTAGAATAAAAGGGTGTGTTCCAAGTTTGCATCTCAAAGAAAAAGTGGACGGTGAAAATCAGAGATTGAAAGAAGAATGGAGTGAAACTTTGAAGTTCTTCTGCTCCTTCACTTGCCATGCCATGAAATGCAGTGAATGAGGCAGGACTGGGCCCACAGATAGGGTGCTTTGCACATGCAGTACATTTTGAGTTGAATGTTGTTTTTATTTAATGGGCAAAAGTGTTTTACAAAATAAATGGAGGGACAAAGTTATATTTGTCTTGTTTCCCTTTTTTTTTTTTTTTTTTTGCTGATCCGAAAAACGATCCCATCCTTGACTCAAAACCGTGATCCGATCCGAACCGTGAGTTTTTTGATCCGTTGCACCCCTAAAAATAAGTCTAATGTTTATTCCATTAACTTCATCCAGCTAGCATTGTTGTAAAACTCAATCTGTTTTACAAGCTCTGCTGTTTCAGACCAAGAAACTGGTGTGCTTCATTACAGCACGCTTAAATCTGAGGCTGCTCTGAACGCAACACTCACATGACAGTGCAGCGTCCGCCTGACGGAGACGGAGAACGTAAATATTGGGAGTGACAGCGAGATCGAAACACGCCCGGTTGCATGCCCCTCACTACAGAGCGACATGCCGAACGGCAGCTACCGCTAGATACAAGGTGGTTAATGTAACAGACCGTCCTGTGTTTGCTTTATGTTATGGCCGTTCTGAACCACGTCCCTGGAGAGTTACCGTAGGGGGCGTAAAACAGAGGTTTTTTCTGTAATGTGTCTGGCGGTGCTCATGTGAGCTCTTCAATAAAATGTAAACCATGGCTTCAGTTCTCCATCAATTTCCCATTGATTTTTTTCTCATTATGTATACACAGTTAAGCAAAATTAGAACACTCAATGACACTTGCACGTTAGCCTTCAGCTGCAAGTTGTGTTCAGTGACAGCGGGCGAAAATGATCGGATGAGATGATCGGCTCAAATGCAGATCCCCAGTCAATTTAAAACATCAAGATCGGCTCTGATCCGATAGTTTAGATCGGGATCAAGACATCCCTAGTCACAACAACTATTTGATTTATTTTTTAATAATAAAACAAATATTAGAATCTTCAAAAATCATGACACAAAGCTTTTGATTCTCACAGTGTTATTGTCTGACTGTGGGGATAACAAACTGCACCAATACACAATAAATACACCCTTCTCTTACTTTTTGGGGTTTATGCATTTCAAAGTACAGCTTACTGATTAATACCTCGTACAGGTGCAGCTCAAAAGTGTTTGACTATACACTCACCTTAATCGAACTCTAACAAAAATTAGAGTCTAACAAAGATTAGAGAAACTGTGAAAAGCTTTGAAATATCTGACCACAACGTCTGCAAACACTGACCCATTACTTTCACATCCGCTCCCACAATAAGGAGGATTTGAAAGCCTTGATGCAAATGAAACAGGAGCACAAAAAGCCCCTGCATGCTGCACTTTACACAGCAATTAGACGGAGTTCGGCCTCAGGCTACAGCTACAGAGATTCAGAGTCCTGGGAATACTTTGCATTAAAACAAAAAAAGGCCCATGACAGCAGCCAGCCAGACAATCAGCTGAAGATCATTTCACAATATGAAAAGGAAGGAAGCATCTGTCATGCATTTCCTGCAGTCAGATGTTATTAGTCTGAGATTTGAAGCAGAGAGACACAAGTTTACTTCTCTAAACACAAGAAGAGATGCTGTTCTGTATTTCAGAGGTCAAAGTTGTTGTGTTTTCAGGAGTGTCTGCTGCTCTAAGTGAAATATAAAATATCACATATCACACAGAACATTAACTATAGACTGTAGGACCTTTAAGTATTACGTTTCTCAAATAACTCCACATGTATTTATTATTCAAAAGTTTCTGAGTGATTCCTTGATGCAAAACATGTACAAATGTTCCTTTTAAATGTTCCTCATGTGTCCCTCACAAGTCCCTGACAGAGAGCTTTCTTGTTTTTATGCACCGAAACTGTGGAACTCTCTGGACATCAAAACGGTGAGCTCTCTGAGTGTTTTTAAACTTAACTAAAGACTTACCTCTAGCTTTTAACTTGGAGTCATTTCCTTTAAACCCTGGACTGCCTTATTATCATTATGAGCATTGTTTTAGCATCGTTTTTATTTTTTATTTTTTTATTCTATCTTCTTTTTCAATTATTATTATTTTACATTTTATGCAAATAAAGAAAATAAAGACACACAATTAATATAAATTATAATGGAATTCACAGTTTGAAAATAAATAAGTCAAGAATCTAGTAATAATAGAAATAATAATAATATTAAATAAGAGGAAAAAGAGCAAAAACAAATGTGTTATCTAACTTCGCCGTGAAAATTAAAGAGAAAACAAACAACAACAAAAACAATAAAATACCGTTAAATTAAATGTTATGGTATTTATTTGATTTTAATTAATTAATTAATTTTGTTTTATTTTGAAGTATTTCACATCACATTCCTCTATCTTGTTTTAGTCTTGTTTCATTGCATCTGTTTCTGTTGTTTTCTGTCTCACTGTTCTTTTGTTCTGCATGCTTTAATGTATGAAAGGTGTAATATAAATACACATGAGTTGAGTACATAATATGTGAAACACATGACTTGTTGGAGTTGTGTATTGTTTATATTAGCTGTTAGCATGGTTGTGTCATCAGGAACACATATCATTGTTTTAACCTGCATTGTCCTGATATCAGAGTGAATCGTTAGTCAGGGTTTAAAGGTATTAGACCACACACCTGTGTTACTGCTTGTATTTAAAGGGAGGTGGGAGAAGTACTTTGTGGGTCAGAGGAAGGTAGCCAGCAAGGAGATCAGATGCTAGGCTAGTCAAGGTAAGGTCGAGCTCCATGATAAGTGATGAGTTGGCACACTTTTAAAGCCCCTGTGATGTCTTTAATACAACTTGTAACGATGAATGTCCCCATGTAAATACTCTTTAAGCTTTTATGGCTTCCTTTGTAACGTAGTGTGTAATACACGACACGCGTCACGACACCGTTATTTAAAACAAAAGCACTTTAAGGTGGTTTTGTTTATCATATCATTTAATAACATAACATTTATCAAATGAGCAAACAACACACCCACAACCTCTGTTATTATATCTGAGTTTAAACGTGGAAACACCTAGAGAGACTGAACCTCTATGGTCCCTCTATCCCCTTCCGCAGAGAGGTACCAACAAGGGCGGGTGTTCCATCGAACAGTGCTCCCTATCAAGATGCGGCTCTGCGCAAGCGCAACTCCACAAATCTGGGCTTGTCATAAATGAGAGCATTATTCGATAAAGGATTTAAGTCTAGAGACACGCTTCTCCTGCAATACCAAATAAGGATTTCATATTCAAGTACCAACATATGCTCGCCTTAAACTTACAGCACATTTAAAATAACGATACAAAAACACGAATAAAATGGTAACAATGTTCGGCACAGCAGCACAACTCGACAGAACACCACTCTTTCCCCTTCTCTGTCCCAATACTTCTTCAGATTGGAGTAAATTTGATTATCCTGTGTTTAAACATCAGTATCAGCACGTAGATGTGTAACCGAGCACAGTGTAGCTTCAGTGTGTTGTGTAAATGTTTTCGGCAGGGTCTGGTTTGTTCCCCAGTTCTGATGGAGAACAAAGACACATTAATGAGCAGGATTGGGAACAGAGGTTAGGGCTGTAGTGAGGTGTATCCCGTACATGAGATGCGATACAACACTGCTAACAAGCTAACCTGATATCCCACCTTAAATAATCAGCTCAAAATCAAACCTTTTCAGATCGAAGTTTCACCCACACTGGGCTTCCACACTTACCTAATACAATAAATAACGTAAATCCAGTCAGTAAAGCGCGCTTGCAGCTGTTTTTTGTCCATTTGGGCTCCATTATGTTGTTGTAAACAGGAGTAGTCCCTCTGATTTTCTCTCCACCCTCTATCGTACTAGTCCTTTCTTCTTCGTGGAGAGTTGCAATGGCGACTGAATAGTTCGGAGTTCAGCTGCTGCCCCCTAGGTGTGATTTGACGAACAGCAGCTGTAACTTCATTGAAAAGTGGTGGGAGACGTTTTCAGATACTTTCATTTACTTTAAAAAGTGTTTAAAATACTCTATTATGAGTAACAAGTATATATTGATAATGTTATATACCTTAAAGTTTATAAATGTATACAATCAAATATGAAATCTGACTGTTGTAATATTAAATAATAGTTTATTAAACTGTAATAATGCATTCCCTTATTAAAACACATTATTCTGCTGTTATTAATAGGTAAGGGTTTGATTGTGCTCTAATGCAGGGGTTCCCGAACTTTTCAGACCGCGACCCACGAAATATAGGTGCCAAAATTCGCAACCCCCACAGTCCTTCAAAGTGATTTAATGTGGCTTCATTTCGTTGGTCTGTTAAAAATTAGCCTACCTATATGAGCATGTGTCTGTGTTTCCTGTGCCGTTATGAATTAACCTACTGCTACTGATGCTTTTGATAATTAACTTTTCACTAAACCTAAACTTAGGAGTCATCTGGCAACAAAGAAAGGCAGAAAACTCATTACATTTTCTATTTTCAAGATTTTATTTCAAGTATAGCTACTATTTTTGTAGATATGTTTTACTATAATGGGTTAAATGTACTATTTTTAGTCAATTAAATAAAAAAACATTCTAGAAGACATCTCACAACCCCCCATTTGTGTCTTGCGAGTCCCCAGGCGGTCCCCAAAATCCACACCATACCTTAATAATGTTATCTTCTTTTTGTCGAACCAACAGAACAAAATTAAAAATAATAATTAATATAATACATTTATTGTAATTAAATAAAAATCAGCAAATATGTGTGTCCTGTTCAGCTAAATCCAACTATAGAAATATTTTCTTGAATTAAAAATAAATGATTGTCGAATCTATTGCCAGTTAATTTTTTTCATGACATTAATTAATTGATTAAAAAACAGCAAACTTTGACTTTACTTTTACATTTATGGATGCTCTGGTTTCAAAGTAAATTTCATAGTCTTTATTTTTTCATGTTAAAACTAAACCTGTGAGATTATACAGAAGTAAACAGATCAATATTTCTGTCTGTAATGTTGCAGAATTAAAGTAGAATTTGGCATGGACACCAAATAAAGTACCATCACCTCAAATTGGTGCTTAAAGCTCCTGTGTAGAACTTTTAGTTTTGTTGATTTTGGCGCCCCCCTGTGGACAAAGTGGTATCTCTAAACTCCCCTTGAACAAACTTTGTTGTGTAAGCTGTTTTTTTCAACAAATATCTACTGTTTGATATCAGTCAAAGAAGTCACCCATTGAGAATCTTTGATGTAGACATGTAAAACAAATCACTTCATTGAACACCTACCTAAGAATAAAAATACAGAAATGACCAATCTTGTCCCTGATGCTTTTGTTTGCCTTTGTAGGTCATAAATACACATTAGAAATCATTTCAATCTGATTCATAACCAACCAAAAACTCCACCAAGACCAAAACATACTCCTTACATTCACCAATCGATACTTTGACTCCAGATTTTCTATGATCAGTGCTTCAACAGACGGTAAATAAACTGTGTCACAGTGAAGATTATCAACAAAAGAATCCTAATTGGGTGAGGTCCATGTTGTCTAGTCTGAAGTCACTCCAGCCAAAACAGCTGAGGTGAAACAATGACACATGACCGGTTTATCTTGATGCAGAGCTGATGTGTCATCACTCTGATGACACAACTGAAACACTTCCGGCAATGGCAGCCATCATTTTTCATCAGGGCGGAAACATCTCAACAACTCTTCCATGGACCACAGTGATGTTTAATACTAACATACTGTATATCTTCCTCTGAGGTTGAATCCTCATGTTGTTCAGTTATCTCCTGACTTCTCCTCTAGCGCCATCATGAGGTTATAATGTCTTGTGAATAATTAGATTAACTTCCATGGCCTTTAGCTCAATTATTTAGACATTTCATTTGATGGTTTTTCAGTTTTGTCGGATACAGAGCACGCAAAAGTTCCTCAGAGTATAAAAACAGATCACACCTCAGATCAAACTACAGTGAATTTGAAAGTTGGGCTGTGGAGATTTTGATGCTGGATGCAATTTGAATCCCTGTGGGCACAAACAGGTTGGAAATAACCAAACTCAAAAACGCAAGTATAAATAAACAATAAAGGTCTGACCACAAACAACCTGAGTACAGTAAGAGGTTGTGAGTGAAGGCTGAGGCTGTCTCAAGAGATTTAAACAGAGATGGGACAGGATTGTTAAAGGCTGATCCAGGGTCAGTCTTTATGGACATGGTTAGCCGACAATGACTCATCAGCATGCACGCAGAGGATGAAAGGTCAAAAAATGCATCTATTATTTATTTGTTTATTTTTTGTCATCATTACTTAAACTACTAACAGTCTGTTATTATGATACAAATACAAGAGTTATTGAAATACCAGGTCTTACTATAATAGTTCACATTTTTATCTGGAATATCAGCAGTGCTTTACAAAATCCCAGATCATAATACATTTGAATTCTTGTTTCTTTTTTGTGTTTTTGGTTTGAGGAAGGAGGTTATAAATATCATCACCACAGAGGTTTAAATGGATCCTGCTGTACGTCTTTTTAATGATGACTCTCACCTTCACCTGGACAAAACACGCAAAGTCTGGTCAGCAAGAGGGTCAGAGTCGAGCAGTGGAAACCTCCTCATGATGTCTCATGTACTCACTGCTTTCAGGAGCTCTAGAGACAAATCTTATCATCAGCTGGAGCCGATAATGTACAAATAACACTTTGTAATGGTGGACAAATCTGAGATCTTGTATCCATATAAGAATGCTCGTCTGTGCAGGTGGCTGGTGGGAGTCTGGGTTTGGGAGGTTGTGGGTTCAATGTTCTAAAACTCTCAAAATGTCGTCATCAGCCTGTTGTATTGGCTGTACTTTGTAAAATAAGTGAAATTAAATCATGTGAAACCATATCATCCAAAGTTTCATATGTCAGTATCACTTCATCACTAATCACACAACACCTGCTGAAGGAGGGTAAACTCAAGACTTAACTGAGGCAGGTGACTTTTAATAATACAAATGCTTATGTTAGCATTTATCTCACAGAGCAGCTTCTCCTGCAGTCAGTCTGTCTTGGTAAAGTGCAGAAACATATGAGCACTCTTTGTATGTTTCCTCCCAAAGAGACCAGAGAAACATATTTTGAATTCATTATTTATGAGTCATATTTAAAAGTGCTCGGGGACACAGCCTGCATGTGCTATATCAGACTGTTGATGGTCTGGTGTCATGAACATTAGAGGAGAAATAAAAAGGGCTCTGTGATGAAACATGAAAGAGCAAATATGAATAAAAAACTCCACACACGGAATCAGTGAGAAGATCTTTCAATAACACCCAAATCAGAATTCCTGTCAATAAGTAAGCCTCTGCCTTGACAACTTGAAATGAATAAAGTGGACTCACATGTTCACAAACTAAAGTTTCCCCTGATACGCTTTATTTCAGAATCAACGTTTGACAATAAAAAGTCAAAACAAGCAGCAAGACTTCAACTTTTTATTTTTGTTGTTGTGAAATCAAACATCTCTGCTGAAGCCCATGCTCATACATTTATTTTAGGGGAACAGAAGGCGACTCCTGCTGCAAAATGATTATAAATCTTAGATGTAAAAGGTAGAACTCCGTTAATCTGGATCTAGAGAGATCACTTCAACAGTATGCAGTTAAAAATGTGTTAATATCACAGTCAGAAAGTGGAACAAAGAGTTCAAACCCTGATGAAGATCTTATTGAAAACATGTTTGAGAACAATGTTTGGATTCATCGGAGTTACATGGAATGATAGAAGCTGCATCTGAAAGCTCAAACTGGGCAGACCTAAGATGTGTTTATAAAATAAATGCTGATAAGTGCAAAAAAAACAACCAAGATGTTGTAAAATAATAATAATAATAATAATAATAATAATAATAATAATAATAATAATAATAATAATAGTTGTAAATTTGCAGCTCAACATGCATGTTGAGGGTGTGAGATTTCAGTTTACATGTATGGTCACTATTTGAAGTATGGAAGCTCAAACTGGACATGCATCCATGCATTCTGTGCTCAGTTTACCCCTCTCTGGTTCTTATATTCAGATCTCGGCTTATCTTTCTTTACATTAGGGCAGCTAAACTGGTTTTCCTATTATATCACATTAATTTGCCTCATTGTCTTGAGACAACAAAGCTTGTTTTACAGTGTTGTTACATCACAACAAGAATATAAATAGGTCATGATCTCAAGAGAACAACCGTAAACAAGTCTTTTTTTTTTTTTTACCATAAACTGTATAAAACATGTACCAGTGTATCTGTGAGGTCATCAGCTGATTTCTGGAGAGGCCTTTTAAAGCCAAATGATGGCAGTCGCCATATTGGAAATAGACACAAAATTAATGCAACTCTTCCCAAACAGTGATGAGTTATATTAATAATCTTACGTGTACTGTGTACCAATAAACAAACAAGCTTAATCCACAACTGTTTTTGACCATGTGGAATTTTGCTGTTATAACGGGCGTCTTAACATGGGACCAAAAGGGCTTCCTTAGTTTAGCTTTTGCAGCAAGCCTCTGGTGGACACTTGAGGAACTGCAATTATTTTAAGTGGCTTCGTTTTTCAACAGCAGTGGAAGTTGCTTCTTTTTTTCATCAGAGGAGCAAATAAAATATATGGATGCATGTCTGTTAAGGCTTAGTGGTCGACTATTTCGAAATGACTTTCTTTTGTAAAAATGATTGAAAATCACATAAGGCAAATTTCTGTAAGTTAGGCTTCTTAGAAAACGTTAATCACTGTACCGAACATTTAGATTGCATAAACACATTTAGAATTTTAAGTGTGTTTTATTTGTAATGTTGCCAGTTAATACTTAAAACTAAGCAGCGGGTTGTACACAGTGTGAGCTTTCTGATGATCCAGTATGTCTGAGCCCATTCATAAGTGGGATTCATCATACCTATTTAAAGAAAACACCAATGTTAAGTAAGAATTATTCAATAAAATCAAATCTCAAAGATGAACACCGTGAATATTGTGAACGTTTGTATCCATATGGGCCATACGTAGAATTTGCAACTGTAATAGACATCAGTATGGACAAATAAAATCAAAACACACCAAATCAACAATGCAATAAGGCCTTCAGAGGAATAAAACCCACATCTTACACTAAAAAATCTATTTAAGTCCTCAGTGTCCAAACATGAGCGCTCAGCCCACAATCATACAATCCAAACATGTACAGCGTCCTCTCAGTGCAACACGGGCTGACCGCCCACATACCCACATCATCTCATAACACGCTATCATAAATATCAACTCAACATATCTACAGTATAGACATATGAGACATGAGGAAATGTTAAACATGCAAGTCAGAAAGAAAAGCACAGTGATCAGCTTGTCCTTAAACCATGTAGAGCTGCAGAGAGCATGTTTCTATGTTATGTAATGGGAATCCCTCCTTTCACCTGATTCTTATTTTCTTGATAAATGGAAATTGATTCATTCATCCTCATATTTTCCATATTTGCAGCTTTGTGTCAAACTGTCAAACAAGTTAAGAGGATTTGGACAGGATCTTTGTTCAGAAGAGGCCACGACTGAATCACCCTGGAAAACAGTTTACATCCTGTTCCTTTAAGAACCATACTTTCTGTCGTGGCATTAATAGATGACTGTTGCAGCTTGTGACGTTGTTTTGCCGTCTTTTTAGTGGCAGTAGTCGGTATTTCCAAACTTATTTATAAATACTTTCGATCACATTCCTCTGTGCTAATTTTCCATCCTGAACATTACCAATGTGGGTGTATAGCAGATGGTAGTGTACCACCTCCCCTCCTGTACTTGAGTTGTGTAATAGCTTGTGTATGCCCACGTTTAAGCAGTGGAATATTTAATAAAATCTGACACACCACCAGACCCAGCGCATTATTTGTTTTAACTGAAGGCCGACTGAAACCCTTCAAATCAGTCATCGGACAACTTTCGGAACTCTCCGAAACCATAAAACGATAACTGCCTGATTGCTTTTTCAACCGCTGTGGGGCCGTTAAGGCAGCTATTGAAAACTACAAATATGGCTGACATAAATTAGCGTCAGTGCGAAGCTGATTGTTGAATTTGTGGTCAGAAAGTTATCAAATGTGTTTAAACCATAGACTGTACGCATTGGCTTCAATTCTCGCGGCCGGAGGTTGCCGCTTGGTTTAAACGGCCGTGGGAAAATACTCAATCCTTCTCAAAACACATTGTATGTATACGACCTTAATCACAAACTGACTGTAATTACTTCAATGCGAAAACGTCCAGTTAGTTTGACATCGGGTGGTTCAATGGTAGGTAAAAGGAAACAGCGGGGACAGGCGGTAGTGGATAAAAGACAAAAATTCAAGATGGCGCTGTAAGTAGGCTAAACACGCAAAAACAAAGCGCTAACTTCACATTATCCCTCTTACTAAACATTTGTCTTATGTTAAGGTTGGAGCTACATTAATTGGGGGTCCAATACAAGGTGATTGCGATTCTGGGACCGCATTACCAGAAGACCGTTCGGTGGTTAGGGAGATACTCAAGATGCTGACTTCACACACTCAGAACAAAGTTATGGAATAGGCACACCTTGGCGATCACTAGGTGGCGCTGTCGCAAACAAAAGGACTCCGGCTCCCCTCATTGGAAGTTGCTACCTGTCCACTGCTATTTTACACCTTCCAGAAGCATACAGGTCTGAACCCATTCATAAATCGCCCGGTCATGTCGGGCTACAGTAAAACTCTGCAAGGGTCTTAATTGGGTACTTCAAAGAATCATGTCCTGTTTTTTAAATTATTATGTCATGAGGATAAGTTTTAACACTCCTGCCTTCAGATGGAGTCAGATGGCATGTCTCATAATCTGGTTTGTTTTGATGATGTGGTTTAAATGAATTCTGAGGATTACTAAGCAAGAACTAGTTTAACAATATTAGTCTGACCCCAGGATCAAACTGTTTCTAGTTGTTATGACACGCCACGGAGTAAAACAGCAGACAGCAGAGAGGAGGAGGACGTGATATGAGTTGAGATATGAGGAAAATGCATCATTTAGGAAAACATTCATGATATTCTTTCCGTGGTTGATCACATAAGAAGTGTCAGGAATGGTTACGTCAGGAGTGAAAAATAGAAAGAGGGCTTGGAGCTACATTTCAAACCGTCACACAACTGACCAACCACTGTGTGGAACAAGTGTGAATGTGACAGTCACAGAAATGGTTAGACACAGCTCCTCAGGATGGAAAGGTGTGACATGAGTGGGGTTTCTGAACACTCCATTCATGTGGAGGAAACTGACAGCTTTAGTCATGTAGGAGTCAGCTGTGTAAATTCACCACTAATGCAGGATACTTGTTTTTACAAATCAAACAGTGAGTTCTCACTTTTCTTTTCTCCCTCAATACATTTCACTGAGAGCTGAGATCCTTAACATCAGGATTCTGTAGCTGTGCTTTTGATATGAAGTCATTTCTGCTTTCGTTAGGCCCAAACATTTCTGTAACGCCCTTCCTCTTTAACCCTCTCACAGGGCGGCTTGTTTGTTGTGCTCTGACCATAAATGGAAGACTTTCCCCCGTCTTTCCTCGTGTTCATTTCTGCTGGTGACCGAAACATGCAAATATCTCAAATATTCATCCTTACAGGAACGTTTGAGAGCTGGACCCTGTTGTTTCTGGGTTCATAACAACAACACGAGGCACAGCTTGGTGGGTTTTACCGCTCCTATGGATGTTACTTGAAGCTGCCTGATGCCCCATGTGACAACCTTTTAGTTCGAGGGCAGGATTTCATAGCTTCACAGACATTAAAGGGTTGAGTCTCTAAGATGATGAGTGAACCAAAGGATGCAGAAATCACATCACAGAAAAAGTCAGTCACACATCAGTCGTGTGATTCAAAGGGAGCAACATTAAATGTTTTCACTGCCCCACTTTTTTAGTATTATAATAAAATAATTCTACAAATTTCTCCACAATGAAGAGATTCATAAAAGAAGTCAGATTCATGCTTCGTCAGTCTGTGTACAGCTTTTCTAACACGAGTTGGATCTAAAACTTCTATTTCAGTTTCAGGACATCAGGAGGATCTCACTGCTCTTTAACCAAGCCGTGCCTCAAACATCCCCGCTATGTTTACAGTCATCTGAAGCAAATCTGCATCCTTGTATTCACTCTGTATGATCTCAAAATGAGTTTGCCTTGCCTTTCTGTTTCGGTCATGAGAGGCCACACCTTTGAGAGCCAGCTATGTGGTGGTGTGCTCTTCCATTTCACTTAAAAAGTCATCCAAACTTAATCCAAAGCTTCAGAATCACATTAAGAAAGTCTGACCAAGAGAAATTTAATAGCGCAACCATTAAACTGAGCACAATGTGTATTAAAATACATTAGTTTCCATTTACACGTTCTCTGTTCTTGCCATGTAATCATCCATCCTCCTGTCACAAACTAGGTTAAAAGGTGTCGGGTGTTTTTGTGTCAAAGGGGGAAGCTGAGAAATGAAACGTGGGACATGACGGTGTGATTCTGCAGCTTTTAAAACATGAAAGATTTCTGTCAGACATTAATAAGAAAGCAAAGATACAGTAGATGTGTTTTTTAAGACATGGAGGGTATTGCTCAAACTGTGTTCTGTTCCTTTTTAAGTTATGTGCAAGTACTTTCCATGAATGTCCTTCAGTGCGTCTCAGTCACACTAAAGGAGGGTGCAATAAGCAGTTCAGGGTGGAAAATGTCACAGACAGAAAAGAGCAAGCGAGGGAGCGAAGGAGGGAGGGAGGAGGGGAGCACAGGAAAAGAACAAGCAAGTGGAATAAGGAAGCAACCGTTTTGAGAACAGAAGGAAGAAGAGAGATGCATCCAATGTTTTAGTTTTACCTGGAAATAGAAGTTGCAGATGAAAAGTGCTTTAGAGGAGGACAAACCTTTTTGGTTGAGCTAATACAGACAGTCATATCTACAGTAGAAACAAGACACAGACAGACTTCTCTCCCTCCGTCCAGAGTCACACACTTATTATTTACACGTTTTTTAGTAGTAGTGTTCTTCTTCATTATTTCATCCATGTTCCAAGACTCTTAATGTACACAAAAGGCTCGTCACGCCGTGTCCGTTCTTGTGCCTCCAAACTCTTCCTCTGTGGTTATGGGGGAGGAGGACGAGGAGGAGGAGGAGGAGGAGGAGGGAGGGAGGGTCAGATCAATAATGTTACTGGGCCAGTGATAAGAGAGGGAGAGAGAGAAGGAGAGAGGGGAATGAAAGTGAAGACAGTCTTCACTCAGTGGTATCATGTGTCTGGAAGCTGGTTGATGTCAGTCAAGTTGGTGTCATTGAGGATGACTTTGATTCGATCCAGGGAGTCTGCCTGTCGTATTCGCTCCAACTGTACCTGCACAAACACAAACACAAACACACACACACACACACACACACACACACACACACACACACACACACACACACACACACACACACACACACACACACACACACACACACACACACACACACACACACACATACGATCAGTTCCTTTAACTGGTTTCACTTTGAGAAGAGAGCACATCAAACCATCTTTGACCGATCGTCCACACATGTTTAGATGTTATAAAAAGAGTTAATTCACTAACAGGACAAGTTCATGTGAGCCTAGATTATTACAGCCAAGTACCATCTGAACATTCTGAACCTGGATCGGTCTTCAAACAGATTGAATGAAGAGAAAAGTAACTGATTTCAGAGCTGTTTCTGTCTCATCAACTCGCCCTCGCAAGATCAAGAGAGACCGATATTCCTTCTCTTGAGAAATCTGGCAACATATATCTCGTCTCTCTCTTCTGCAGAGCGTCCGATGACTGACGTCTCCTTCCAGCCATTGAAACCGAATTCAAAGAGTTAGTGCCGTCATTTTTAACTCTTCATTGGTTTTATTTTAAAGTATTTTATTATCATCTGTCTTGCTCTTGTCTTTTTATTATTTGTATGTGAAGCACTTTGGGCTGTGTGCTTGTTTGCATGAGAGGTGCTACAGAAATAAAGCTGGACTGGCTTTGACAATTTAAACAATGATTGAGAACTTAAGAAACATCTAGGAACCCTACAGCTGTTTGAAAACTGACCTGATATATAAGACCTTTTCCTCACTTCAAGGTCAGCAAACATCTATATGCATGCAATTATATTTTCTCACATCACTTTTTGTTTTACAACTTGGTCACACACAACAGCCAGCACGTTAAAGCCCATCAAGTCTCTCTTTAAGAAGAAGAAACAATAAATTATTTGATTAAAGTAAAAATAATAAAATCTATGAAACAATGTAAATAGCTCCAACAATGACCTGAAATAACAAACAAGATCAGCAGCCCATCTAAAATCCCTCTTCTGACATTTAATGTCTGTATGTGTGGTGAGGAGGTGATGATTGACACTGTGATGATAAAAGCCTCTTTTTACTTTGAATATTCACAGTGAGGGATAAAGTGGAGCAAGAAAAGAGAGCACGATGAGATTTTATCAGAAAACTCCACAAACACACGTACAGTCATGGCCAAAAGTTTTGAGAATGACACAACTATTAATTTTCACAAAGTCTGCTGTTTCAGTTTTTATAATGGCAATTTGCATATACTCCAGAATGTTATGAGGAGTGATCAGCTCAACTGAGTTATTAATTGCAAAGTCCCTCTTTGCCTTGAAAATGAACTTTATCACCAAAAACACATTTCCACTGCATTTCAGCCCTGCCACAAAAGGACCAGCTAACATCATTTCAATGACACACAGGTGTCACACACATTAACACAGGTGTGGGTGTTGATGAGGACAAGGCTGGCGATCAATCTGTCATGATTGAGTGACTGGACACTTTAAAAGGAAGATGGTGCATGACACCATTGTTCCTCATCTGTTAGCCATGGTTACCTGCAAGGAAACACGTGCAGCCATCATTGCATTGCACAAAAAGGGCCTAACAGGGAAGTTTATAGCAGCGAGTAAGATTGCACCTCAGTCAACCGTCTATCCAATTATCAAGAACTTCAAGGAGAGAGGTTCAAT
Source organism: Notolabrus celidotus (assembly GCF_009762535.1). Taxonomy (NCBI): domain Eukaryota; kingdom Metazoa; phylum Chordata; class Actinopteri; order Labriformes; family Labridae; genus Notolabrus; species Notolabrus celidotus. The sequence goes on along the minus strand of NC_048276.1, from coordinate 32,934,827 downwards.
TGTTGCCAAACAGGCTCCAGGGCGCCCAAGAAAGTCCAGCAAGCGCCAGGACCGTCTCCTGAAGGTGTTACAGCTGCGGGATCGGGCCACCACCAGTGCAGAGCTTGCTCAGGAATGGCAGCAGGCAGGTGTGAGTGCATCTGCACGCACAGTGAGGCGAAGACTTTTGGAGGAAGGCCTGGTGTCAAGGAGGGCAGCAAAGAAGCCACTTCTCTCCAGTAAAAACATCAGGGACAGACTGATATTCTGCAGAAGGTACAGGGACTGGACTGCTGAGGACTGGGGTAAAGTCATTTTCTCTGATGAATCCCCTTTTTGATTGTTTGGGGCATCTGGAGGAAGGCTTGTTCGGAGAAGACGAGGTGAGCGCTACCATCAGTCCTGTCTCTTGCCTACAGTGAAGCATCCTGAGACCATTCATGTGTGGGGTTGCTTTTCGGTCAAGGGAGTGGGCTCTCTCACAATCTTGCCTAAAAACACAGCCATGAATAAAGAATGGTACCAGAACGTCCTCCGAGAGCAACTTCTCCCAACCATCCAAGGGCAGTTGGTGATGAAGAATGCCTTTTCCAGCATGACGGAGCACCTTGCCATAAAGCAAAAGTGAGAACAAAATGGCTCGGGGAACAAAACATTAAGATTTTGGGCCCTTGGCCAGGAAACTCCCCAGATCTTAATCCCATTGAGAACTTGTGGTCAATCCTCAAGAGGCGGGTGGACAATCAAAAACCCACAAATTCTGACAAACTCCAAGCATTGATTATGCAAGAATGGACTGCCATCAGTCAGGATTTGGTCCAGAAGTTGATTGACAGCATGCCAGGGAGAATTGCAGAGGTCTTGAAAAAGAAGGGTCAACACTGCAAATATTGACTTATTGCATGAATTCTGTGTAATTCTCAATAAAAGCTTTTGATACTTATGAAATGCTTCTAATTGTATTTCATTATACCATAGAAACATCTGACAAAAACAACTAAAAACCCTGAAGCAGCAGATTTTGTGAAAATGTAATATTTGTGTCATTCTCAAAACTTTTGGCCATGACTGTACAGTCATGGCCAAAAGTTTTGAGAATGACACAACTATTAATTTTCACAAAGTCTGCTGTTTCAGTTTTTATAATGGCAATTTGCATATACTCCAGAATGTTATGAGGAGTGATCAGCTCAACTGCAATTAATTGCAAAGTCCCTCTTTGCCTTGAAAATGAACTTTATCACCAAAAACACATTTCCACTGCATTTCAGCCCTGCCACAAAAGGACCAGCTAACATCATTTCAATGACACACAGGTGTCACACACATTAACACAGGTGTGGGTGTTGATGAGGACAAGGCTGGCGATCAATCTGTCATGATTGAGTGACTGGACACTTTAAAACGAAGATGGTGCATGACACCATTGTTCCTCATCTGTTAGCCATGGTTACCTGCAAGGAAACACGTGCAGCCATCATTGCATTGCACAAAAAGGGCCTAACAGGGAAGTTTATAGCAGCGAGTAAGATTGCACCTCAGTCAACCGTCTATCGAATTATCAAGAACTTCAAGGAGAGAGGTTCAATTGTTGCCAAACAGGCTCCAGGGCGCCCAAGAAAGTCCAGCAAGCGCCAGGACCGTCTCCTGAAGGTGTTACAGCTGCGGGATCAGGCCACCACCAGTGCAGTGCTTGCTCAGGAATGGCAGCAGGCAGGTGTGAGTGCATCTGCACGCACAGTGAGGCGAAGACTTTTGGAGGAAGGCCTGGTGTCAAGGAGGGCAGCAAAGAAGCCACTTCTCTCCCGTAAAAACATCAGGGACAGACTGATATTCTGCAGAAGGTACAGGGACTGGACTGCTGAGGACTGGGGTAAAGTCATTTTCTCTGATGAATCCCCTTTCCGATTGTTTGGGGCATCTGGAGGAAGGCTTGTTCGGAGAAGACGAGGTGAGCGCTACCATCAGTCCTGTCTCTTGCCAACAGTGAAGCATCCTGAGACCATTCATGTGTGGGGTTGCTTTTCGGTGAAGGGAGTGGGCTCTCTCACAATCTTGCCTAAAAACACAGCCATGAATAAAGAATGGTACCAGAACGTCCTCCGAGAGCAACTTCTCCCAACCATCCAAGGGCAGTTTGGTGACGAAGAATGCCTTTTCCAGCATGATGGAGCACCTTGCCATAAAGCAAAAGTCATAACAAAATGGCTCGGGGAACAAAACATTAAGATTTTGGGCCCTTGGCCAGGAAACTCCCCAGATCTTAATCCCATTGAGAACTTGTGGTCAATCCTCAAGAGGCGGGTGGACAATCAAAAACCCACAAATTCTGACAAACTCCAAGCATTGATTATGCAAGAATGGACTGCCATCAGTCAGGATTTGGTCCAGAAGTTGATTGACAGCATGCCAGGGAGAATTGCAGAGGTCTTGAAAAAGAAGGGTCAACACTGCAAATATTGACTTATTGCATGAATTCTGTGTAATTCTCAACAAAAGCTTTTGATACTTATGAAATGCTTCTAATTTGTATTTCATTATACCATAGAAACATCTGACAAAAACACCTAAAAACCCTGAAGCAGCAGACTTTGTGAAAATGTAATATTTGTGTCATTCTCAAAACTTTTGGCCATGACTGTACACAACAAAATCAAAGAGACAAGAAGTATCACTTTGTCCACAGGTGGCACCAAAACCAACAAACACAAAGTTCCTCACAAGAGCTTTAACAACAGAAGAACGGTAGGAGCATGGATCTACTTTTATACATGTATTTTATGGTAAATCCAAAGCTGTTGTATGATAAGAGACATGTGAGTGTAGAAGTGATGGCTCTGTTTTCTGTCTAGACGAACACATCTATTCCTCCGACATCAACGCTAATTGATGCGTTTTTAAATAATGATCTTTGGCAGAGAAATCAAAGCTTGTGGTGTTTTAGTTTTATCACAACGTTTGCAGAAAATAAAATGTACAGACACCAGCTTTTAACCACTTCAACATTTGTGACATAACACCGTCCATCAACAGATTCCTCGTCCTTACCTGAAGAGTCTGAGAAAGTTTGACAAAGTCCTTCTGAACCTGCTCGCTGACATCCAGCTCCGTCTGCAGCCGCTGAGCTTTGTCTCTCTCATCAAAGGCCTGACTCTCTAGTGCACTCTGCAGTAAACACACACACACACAGAGACATGCACACACACACAAACACACACCACACACACACGGAATCAGAGTCAATAAGTTGCTATAAAGGATGTTAAACTTCATAGAAAAAGAGGATGAGCATGTATTGAGATGTTAAATGAGTTGATGTCTGAAGAGATGCTTCAGTGCTGTCACACAGCTGATCTCCTAAAACACTCAGTGACATTTACATGAGGTACACACAGGGTCACTCTTTCATGCTCAATTTAATGGAACAATGAGTTTGTATTACATATCGTGATTCTTACGACCTTTAATAAACGAGTTGATCTCAACTTGCTGTAAATTGAGGCCACATCAACTCGTCTGTTGTGTCAGACGGCCGCTCTCTCTTCTTTGGAGGATATTTTTTAGGCTCCCCGTCACATCCTGATGCTTTCAGTGTTCATCGCTTCACTTGAGAGCATTTCACCACAATCAACACATCATGCATTTAGCGTCACTGCCTGCCATTATGAATCTAAAATTAATGTATTCAGGGTCAGGTTTCCTCAACAAACGCTTCTGAGATTTTACTGGCACGACATCTTCCCGGTCTATTTTTTATCACCGCATTAGTGAGTGTATGCAAGCTACCTGCGCCACGAAATGTGTCTGTCTTTGTCTGAACAAGTGTTGTGATGTTGTGGTTGAATTAAAGAGGGTCTGCTCAGTCTTTGAGGTAGATGAGATGTTTACATGATTTCAGGTCTTCGCAGATCTCTGCCTTGTTACTGACCTTTGTAGTGGTGAGCTCTCTGAGCTGCTGCTCCAGGCTGATCTTCAGGCCCTGGATGCTCTCCAGTGTTTCAGTTTTCTCTGCTAAACTGCTCTGCAACTACACAACAGAAAGGCACAGAGTGAGTGCAATTATACATCAGTGAGAGACATGAAAAATGCAAAGAATACATTCAAACAACTGAAGGGAGTGATGGTGTAATGAGGGATGAATTGGTTTGTGTGATTCTTAAATTTAAAGATAGTTTAAAGGGTTTTTTCCTCCACTAGGGGGCAGTAAAACAAGCTCAGACACAAAACTTGACTTTGGACTACCTAGCAAAAACTAGTGTTTTTTCCATATGAGTCAAATATCCACTCCTTTTGTTGCTTTTCACTGAGCATCCACTGACTCCTGAGGAAATATCTCCCTCTATAAAACTGACCACACATTGAGATAGAACGTACAAAGATGCAGGACAGATGGTCACTCAGAGGGGACAAGGTTTCAACCGTCACACTGTGGGAGGATTTCCATTGCATTCACGTCGACGATCTGCCATTTCTGTGCAGCTTTGTACCATTTGTTCTCCCCATGTGGCGCTTGTAATCCTGCTAGCTGAGCTCTGCCTGTGGTCATGTTGATAGTTTAGAGGTATGGATCCACAATCGATCCATTTAAGGCCTTAATAGTATCCCACCCTTCTCTAAAAACATGATTAATGGAGAAGTTGCAGCGCTGTGTGCACCAAAGTGGCAATGTAGACGAGGACTGGCCTGAGAAAATCAATCAATCTTCATTTATTTATCTATCATCAAATCACAACAGACGTTATCTGAAGACTCTTTCCAAACAGAGCAGGTCTAGACCGTACTCTATGTTCTATTATTAACACAGACCCAACATCAAGACAGGATAAGATCCAGTCCCATCTTACAGACAGGAGTCAGTCTGATCTCATCTTAATCCACCATGAGCAGAGCACTTTGCAGCATTTAGCAAGTTACAGTGGCAAGGACAAACTTCCTTTAACAGGCAGAAACCTCCAGCAGGACCAGACTCATGTTAGACACACATCTGCTGAGACCGGGAAAACTCCATCACACAGCGCAGTAGTATGGCTTCACTTTTGTACCGTGGGTGGAGGAGGAGGAGATGGGTTGTCTATCTTTACATATAGTGAATGCTCTTAGTTGTTCTTTATGTTCAGCCTGTAGATGCTAGTTTTCCCGGACTGTATTCAATATTCAAACTCCAGAACTGGTGTGATTTATTTACATTTTTATGTAACTGTAACATTCATCCTCAGTGTCTCGACATGGAAAGTTTTCTTTGAGTCAACATGAAACAGAAAAGTTAACTTTGAACAAAGAATAAAATGTACATTTCAGAAAGTGCGAGGTGTAACACTGCTTGTTATTAAACAATACGTACCCGTTCCTTCTCCACCTTTATCCGCTCCAGCTCCGTCTTCAGGCTGGAGAAAGACGCTGTGGGAGAGAGAGATTTCATTAGAGGATCATAACGTACAGAGCTCATCTGAATCTCAAAGCACAGATGTTCTCTCTTGATATGTGCAATCTGCTGAAAGGTGATTTGGCATTTCTTGAATAATGCAACAAAGCGGAGAGTGAGATATCTACACAACAAACCCTGAAAGTGAAAGAAGTGGCTGAGTCTCTGTATGACTGAAACACAGACAAAACTAACTTCTTTATATGAAAACAGTTACAGGGATTTTTTTTTTGGTTCAGTTTATTGGATAGTTTGAAAAGACGAGCAACCTGATACCAAGGTCGTCTTCCTGCCTCTGGAGATTTAAAATAAATCAAACTTGGTACATTTTTGTTTTCTAGAAATTAAGAATATCTAGTATCAACAATTTTACACGTCCTCTGCTCATTCATTTATGTGAAAAACTACTGCAAGAGTTTCTGATTGATCTTTCTAACTTTTAACGGGACGGTGAAAGAATTTGGCTGAAACTAATTGTGTTATTGGACAGGAAATGAATCAGTTATTGTTATTAAAATGAGGAAGTTTAAGCTCTTGTATTTCTTTAAATCAGGTTGGCAGCTACACTCAGCCTTCAGGATATTTTCTGCTTCCTTTTTATAACCATTATTTCATGATAGCCTAAACCTGAGGCCATCACCAGCTGATAACAAGCACTACCAACACAAGGCTGTTTCAATCAAGATGATTTAAATGTAGAAAATAAGCTGTAAAATTGCACTGACAGGGACACTGGATGTCATTTGGCATGTCTACACCATAGACTGTATAAATAATGGACGTAGTATCCGTGACGTCACCTATCTGTTTCTGAAGTGCTGTTTTGAAACCAATCGTCGACGGGAGCCATATTGAAAATGCTGAACTCAACCTAAATTCTGTAGAGCTAGCGGGAGGGCTAACAGCTGCAGTGTTCCCGTCTGTCAGTCAAGTCAGTCAAGTCCAAGTCAGTCAAGTCCAAGTCAGTCAAGTCCAAGTCAGTCAAGTCCAAGTTACTCAAGTCCAAGTCAGTCAAGTCAGTCATGTTCTTATTTGGGAAAAACTTAGTAATCTTAAAATTCCCCCTCTGTACAGTGTGTGTCGATTGAGAAATCAGCTCTTCAGACCAAAGCTGTTTTTTGAACCAGGCTGTAAACATGTTTATTTCTGCTGTAAAGATCATCTTCTTTGAATGGGTGTGTATGTGGTTTCCGGTGTTTCTGCAGCCAGCCTCAAGTGGACGCTCAATGAATTGCACTTCCGCCTGGGCTTCATATTTTGAGACCGGAGGTTGCCACTCGGTCGTACCTTAAAATAGGCTAAATAAGTCTCTGATGATTCCCAAACAGAAATACTTCAAACTATCACTGTTTTATTTATGTATATATTTAAAGAATCCCAAATGTATATAAGCTTTAATTTGAGCCTGAGATGACCTTTGTATCTTAATAATTCAACCTTCTACACCCAGAATTACTTCACTGTGCTGCAACACATCTGTTTATGCTGCAAGTGCACAACAAGACGGATTCCTGCATAACAAAGCTACAGTGAAACATGTAAGGACTCATCCGTGCAGCAGGACAGCAGTCAGTGAGGGGGATCATTCATTAATGCACACTGAGCCGTTCAAAGACAGTTAAAACCACATGAGGGGAAGCGGTACGCCGTGAGCTGACTGCTGTTATTAGTCCGAGAGCTGCACCGTAAACACACACACAGATACAAGCAGTTACAGCCACTCCGAACGTTTGTCATACCTTCCAAGATGTCTGAGTGAAAGTGATGAATGGAGGAGAAACAAAAGCAGCATCAGAGGAGAGTACGGAGAATGTTTGTATGCTGGAGACATCTCCACAGCTGCTTTGGAAAATTTACTAAGAATGATCGGTTAGTGATCGACCCAGCAGCTTATCAAGGGTTCATTAAATAGTTTGAGTCTCACCGATTTCCTCCTTACAGCCCTCGATCTCCAGCTGCAGCGTGTCCTCCAGGTTCTCCTTCAAGCACTGCTCTGCCTGGATCTGCTCCTTCAGGAACAGAATCTCAGCCTTCAACTTCTCCTCCATGTGATCTGCAGACGTCCGTAACGAAACCAGGTCCTCACGTAGCCTTATCACCAGGCCCTGTAGCTCCTGAGGAAAGATTTAAACACATTACAGGCGTTTATTTGTGGAATAACATGATGATGCGGTACAGAAGGAGAAAGGACTTGCTTTAAATGCTAATGCTATGTTGTTATTTTATGTATCTGTCAACCCCGCTGGGGGTAAGGTGTAAAAGGTGCTTCATAGGTCACTGTGAGCCATTCTGATTATATTTTATCTCCTAAACTTCAAAATAAATACTAAAAATAAAGCAGGATGAGATTCTCAGTCTAAAAACACTATTTTAAAATCTTCAGGCCAAATCCGTCATGATATAAATCATCCACAGGGGGCGCCAGAACACACAGCACAAGAGTGAGTGGGATTTTAGACTTGATTGAAGATCAGGGATGAAGGAATATAAGGGCTTTATTCAAATTCTTGTCGACGTGGTCTGAGTTTACTTTCCCATGAATGTTAAAAAAGGAACATTACACTGCGTTTCATCTCCTCTGTTGGAAAAATAAGCCTTCTACATGCAGTAAACACAGATTTTAAAGTTATGTGAGCAGCTGATTTTTACCACCAACAAGCCCAAAATGTTACTGGATCCACAGTGCTACTCCACCTCCACTGAAACAGAGCCCACTCTGCCTGACACACTGCCAGGGGATAACTCTGCTGAGAGAGGCAGAGTGGGAGGATGCTTTTTGTGTTTGAAGGAGGAGGGATCACAGTCTTAAAAACATACTATTCCTCCCTCTCCAGAGGCTTTAAAATGAGCAGTGTTGCCTCTAATCACTGAAATGGAGCTTATGGAGTCCCACAGGCACTACAACTGAGGCAATCAGCTGACCGCTCCACTGCAGGGATTATTTTTCTATAGGAAGACGCCAGTTACACTACTCTCTATGTTGTATGCACTGGGACACAATCTCTCAGAGTGCTGACTGTGTCTTTAAAGAGCAGCAGGCTGATTGGTAACAACTGTAAGACAGTTTTATATAATAATGATAATACATTTTATTTGGAGGCACCTTCAAGTCACCCAAGGTCACCTTACAGAGAATAAAAGCATTAATCATTAAAACATCATTAAAACAAAAGATCAATAGTAAAACAAGTGAAGTGCAGAGTGTCCAGTTAGAGTGAATATGCCAGTTTCAAGAACAGGTGAGTTTTGAGTTGGGATTTGAATGATGGCATGGAGTCTGACTGTCTTATGTGTGGGGGGAGGGAGTTCCAGAGTCTGGGTGCTGAGCAGCTGAAGGCTCAGGCACCCATAGTACTGAGGCGTGACGTTAGGATGGTTAACAGTCCAGCAGAGGTTGAGTGGAGGGAGCTGAGGGAGTGTATTCATGAAGGAGGTCGCAGCGGCAAGTGGGGGCCAGGTTGTGGAGAGCTTTATAGGTGAAGAGAAGGTTTTGTAGTGGATGGCACTGGATGCGGTATTGCACAGGGAGCTAGTGAAGTTGGATGAGAACAGGAGTGATGTGAACCCAATTACACCTGGGAAACAGGACCATAGATCTGCCTTCTACCCTAACTCTAATCTAAATGAATGGCCCACTCCTGAGTTTTCTTCAAGAGGGGAAAGTTGTTGTTGAAAGGGAAACTAGCTTACAAATTTCACCCTGACAGGGAGAGGATGAAGGTCTTAAGCTAGTCACTTGAATTATGAAGGGGAAAAGCCTTTTGGCTGAAAAATACATATGATTTGTGATGTCTACTAAAATAGTTTCATGTTTTAAAAAGGCTTACGATCAAACATTTGTTAGTTAGAGAAGTATTTTTCATAAGTCATTCTCAAATGCAATTTTTTAAGAAAAGGAGACGGGCAGAAAGATCATTAAGCAGCAAAAAAAAAAAAAAGAAACCCTGTTATCTTACTAGGTGGATTCGTCTAATATAAGGTCAAAACATCTCATTAGACTTAAAGAAGGGGTATTAACCATATGTTCTGGATTTATATTGTCCCTCTGATAACTTTGTAGGACCTTTATGTGACTTACAGCTAAAAAAAAATCTTTACTTATCTCAGATTAATGTGTTTGAAAACTCTCATTTCAGCTACTGTCTCTTTAAGGCACTTCGGAACCCTGCTCCACTGTTGCCATGCTACAATTTTGTCTTCATTGAGTTTAAACTGATGAATAATGAAATATAAGTTTTGAACCCTAAATCTGAACCAAAATCTTTGGAGGGGACAAGATAAATCCCCAGCAGCAAAGATCAGCTAAGTGTTACGTTTATTATGCCCTTATAAGGAGAGTCACCAATCGATGATGTCACGATTTGAGCAAAACTCAGAATTCTTTTTTAAAGAAGACGTTCAGAGCAGCCTGCCATCTCATACTGGGATTACTCGGACACACGTTAACCTCACAGTTAGCCTAAGTTTGGTGTTGACATCCAACATTTTAATCTAATATTTGATTGTAAAATATGAGAAAGCATAAGACCACCTCTTTATTATAAGCCACATTCAACTGATAGTTTTAACATCAAATCTAAAGATATTTTGAGGGAAAGTAAAGGGCAAGAGGCTAAAAGCTTAAATAGGTGGACTCAACACGGTTCAGAGAGTCCATCACAGAGCCTCCTCAGGGCTGAAGACCTCTTAAAAATAAACATGCTACATTAGGTGCTCACAGACAACCTGCAAACCTCACTGCAGAGGCTCTGATATTCTGTTCACCATTCTCATGAGAGGCTGGTCAAACAGACATTATGCATGGGCAGCACGCACGAAAACACCAGGTTAAAGAAAACCTTCTCCCCCTACTGCTGGGAAAAACCCTCACCATTTAAGAAAAACGTAGTGTTAACTCTACATTTGACATAACATTTACACCCAGCTTTCTTAGTTTGACTGTGGTGATAGACTCCTTTCTGTTTGCTTCAAAAAAAGCTTAAAGGATTGATGCTTCGCCCTGTACTTGTCCTTATTGATTTTGGTTTCACATACTTGCACAGTGTTGGGCATCTGAAAGTCCTCCTGTTGCTGCAGCTCTACGTGCAGCCTGTGTTTCCCCTGCAGGCTCTCGTTGTCTCTCTGTAGTCGGCTCAGCTCATCCGCCACCTGCTCCCTCGATTTCACCAGCACCGCCTGAGACAAACAAACAGAATCACTCATTCTACCTCCTCTTGTGTCAGTTTATCTGTCATGTAGGACCATCGGCGCTTCACACATGGCGTGGCAGGAGTGACTCATCGGGCAGCGTTTCATTTTAGAGCCACGTGCCCTGATTTTTCCCTGCAGAGCTATGATTCTGCTCAGTGTAACATCATAACGGAATTAATGGAAGTGTTAAGACCCATTTTTCTTTAGATCAAAGCCAGAGGCTGCAGCAGGAATGCCTCTGTGCTTTGCAGGCAGTTTGCTGAGTGTGTTATGGCACAGCTTGCAGCTGCACATTCATTATTAAGACCGTTTCTGTCTCTCTCTGCTCCATGTTGTCTTTCTTCACAATATGAAGAACAATCAGGTAAAAAAGGAGAACACCAACATTACTTCCTCATGAAGTCGCACGTTTTCAGACATTTAAAGAGTAAAAATAACTTGATTGAGCAATGCCTGACTAATTTAACTTATTTTTTTCATGAGTAAGAAACCCTCCAGCCAAAAGCTACATGAGGTCAGTAAATAATCCTGTTATGAAGCACAGCGGTGTTACGTAATAGTCTGTTTGAATTTCATAAACCAGGGTTCCCACACTTCCCAGATATGTTGTGAGTTTTCCATAAGAAATAAAGATGGAAAAGTCTCAGAGGGTTTTAGCATTCAGATAATCCAGCAGCCAAGAGCTTCATGGTGTCAGCATATATTTGTGGTGTGAAAGAAAAGATGACACTTCAGCCACGGAGGCAGAGGAAGTCATATAAAAAAAAAAAAAACACACTAACAGTATCTCTGAGCTGTGATTCAGTTTGGCTGCATGTCTGCCTGTTGTCAAAACAAAAATTAGCAGTCTTTTTTCAGGACTTAAGTCCCTCCAGCCTCAGCAGACTGACACAAGAAGGAAAACAGAGATTCAAACACAGCTGGCAAGAAGGAGCAACACGGAGCTGAAGGAGGGATCTGCTGCTCACCATCTGTTCCTGCGTGTTCCTCTTGGCTTCACTGAAGGCCTGTTGTAGTGTGCTGAGCAGCGTTTCTGACTCCTGGACTCTCTGCAAGAGGGCCGACACCTACCACACAGAAAGGACATCAATAAGAAACGAAACGGACTCACAGAGGTCTTTAGGCAGGGGTTCAAAATACTCAGCATAAAAACGATCAAATGTAGGGTTCAGTCACATGTGGCTGTGGTCACATGGAGCACAAAGAAGCACACAGTTGTTTGCCATGTGTAATACATGAAGAGGTTCTTATGAAGAAAACATGCAAAAACAGTATGATGAAGCTTTTCTTACAGGAATGGTTAGGTTTTTTTAAGTGGGGTTGTATGAGGTACTTCTCAATAGTATGCATGTGGGGGGACGAACACGTATTAGTCACGTCCGTCTTTGTGCACAAACAATCAAGCTCTCTGATGGCAAAGTAAAGCTCATAAAAACGTCTAAATAGAGCGTACACTAACACCTACATGACCCCGTCTGCAAAGGGGTCCAGCTGATAAGATTCCCACCATAGCTATTGACAAGTATCTCATGCAACCCTGGTTAAAAAAAAAAAGGTGGACTATTCCTTTAAAGTGCAAAATCTGAAAAGGAAACTAAACAGAGAAATTCATCCAAACCAACCAGCTCTACCAAACCTATACTGGATTTTTTTAACCCTTCTGTTACCCTCAAATGTACTAACATCTTTTACATCCCTCCACCTAAACATTTGTAGGCAGTGTGATTTTTATTGCAGTCAGTTTGCCTGTTTCCCGCTACGTTTTATGCTTGCTTGTCCCAAGGGAGCAATGATGACTGACTCCAAGCATGTCAAAGAAATTGGAGCTGATAAATGTTGCTGTTGATAATACAAAAATGATTGCAAATAAGAAAAGAGAGGAGACATTAGAGGAGATGGAAAGTACGTCTGATCTAAGGCCTTCAATTGCGATGTCAGAAATGTTGTAAATGCAGGAAATATGATCCTGCTAGCGGACCAATCACAGGGTTTGATAAGGTGTAGTTACATTTTGGAGGAGTGGCACATCAGGCTATGTGCGTAGGCTTCTGCATTGAAAAAGGGCCACACGGACCTACGGTGCAGGCTGCGGGGTAGATTCAACACAGAAGTATAAACCAGGCTTAACCCTTCTAAGTCCATTTCCACACCGGCGCGTCAAAATGACGTATGCTATTCACGATCACGTGGCAGGAAGACGCAGCTTCAATGAGTTATTGATCCAACTTCATTGTAAAGTCCAGAAATTGAGGGATATAATACATTATTAATTGTGTTGATTGACAGTATAATCACTGAGTTATGTCTGTCTTTTTTTATCACGTTTGGTGAGTGTTTTTCCCTCTCTCTCCTCCGACATGCTCACAGAGTGACTCGTGGAGCACTGCACAAAGGAGGGTGGAACGGCGCAAAAGCACGCCCACCAGATCCAGATCTCAGCTGGCTCATGCAGCAGAGCCACACCTCCCCGAGCCCTGGGAAACAGAGGAGGGGGCGGACACTGCCCCAGCAGTAAGTAGGCTCCAGCCAGGGAGAACACCAGGAGTCCAGTTAGAGACACTTTCTCCTTATAATCCTAAAGATCTTTTTATTTAGTTTTTTGCCACTGTCACTCAGAACAATGTGCACCAACACAAATAAAAATGCTGAAAAAAAACAGGGATTTGGGGAAAAAGGAAAAATTGACTGATATTGAGCATGAAGATTTTTACCTGAGGAATTGCCTGTATTTAATGTCAATAGTTGTAAATATCTTTGTTTACTAAATTTGAACACATTTTTTTGAAATTTACAATTCATATTTGCATTCTATGTTTTAAAAATGTGTCATAAAACATGTTTTTGTTTTTCACAGTTAAAAATCTTTTTCCTATTCAGAGTTGATGTTTTTTGTGTAATTTTAGGTCTAGTGTGTTAATACTTTATGTCAAAATGAAAAAATAACTGCATAGACACACAATATAAAAGGTAAAATCAAAATGAGTCAAAAACGGCCAATTACACTCTAGACCCCATAGGGTTCAGGGTGAGCTGAGTGCTGCAGGCAGACACTGCAGTTTAGCAGTCTGACCTGGCCTGCTTAGAGTCCGGGTGACTTTCAGAGGATAATTGTGATGTCTATTGCAATAAAACTCCTGCAAATACACCTCAACATATATAAGCGTTTCTTTGAGTCCAGAACTTTCCAGAGAATCATCCAGTTTTTAAGTTTCCTCCTGAATGAAATGAATCCAGTGATATTTGTGCATCTTTGGGAACACTGCAAATAGTGACTGCTTAAAACATTACACTGTGTTTTTAAAAGTGCTACTTTGTTAAAATATAAACAGATAGAGGTTAAAAGGATAAAGCTGTAGCCCACAGCAAAAAGAAGCCATGGCAACATGGTGCCCTAAAGCATTGTGGGAACCAAAGACATTCTTGCAGAGTTCATGGGCATATTAGCGAAGAAGGTGGTTTGTATGAAAGAAATTTGTGTCCAAACCTTAACCGTAGTTTCCTCGTTCCCTGCTTTGACTGAATCTTCCAGACTCTGTTTCTCCGTCATGGTCCTTTCCAGCTGGTCGTTGGCCTGACGGAGCATCACCTGAAGTTTCTTCACCTGAAAGGGAGCATGATGGACACTTTCAGTTAATACCATGCATCTACAAACATGCATCACTTGATGAGAACAAATTTCATTTTTGTTCCTTTTTCACAAACAGCTCAGCACAACACCGGGCTGCACACCATCATGATCACCATAAGAGGTCAAGTGTTCAAGAGGAAAACACTCCATGATTATCTGATGCCAGTTTTCCTTAGAAGGTGGTTTTTCATTTCTCCATGACATAAAGATATTCCTCCTGGCAGCACGTGGAAGAATATTGTTTGTTAGAACAAGTACCAACAACAGCAGCTGGACACCCAGAGTAAAGTCACATCAAGGTTTCCTCCACACCCTGTTAAAATGTTGACCCAGTGAGCTTGAATTTTTGGGACAGAATCAGACACAACATGTGAAGGTCCCGACTGAGGTTTTCAACACAGAGGGGAAATCTAAGGGCTAACTTTATGTCTTCTAATGGGTGAGATAAGCAAGCGGTGAAGGGTTTTAGATATCCCCCTTGAATGGCTCCATATCATATCCCATTTATCCTCATCAATATTTGCACCAAGTTCATTTAGACATGTTGTTGCAGCAGCTAGACAATTTAACACATCAGCCTGACTCATTATAAAGGGTAATAAACAGAGAGCAGTTTGTGAACTCATTTTAGCAGCAAACATTACCTTTTTAAACATTTTTATTTTAGTTTAATTATTATAATTATGTATATAATTATTTTTAATGTATTATTATTATTATTAGTAGAAGTATTATTATTATTTGTAGTAGTTGTAGTAGTAGTAGTAGTAGTAAAAGTAGTAGTAGTAGTAGTAGTAGTAGTAGAAGTAGTAGTAAAAGTAGTAGTAGTAGAAGTAGTAGTAGTAGAAGTATTAGTAGAAGTAGAAGTAGAAGTAGTATTAGTAGTAGTAGTAGTAGTCGTAAAAGTAGTAGTAGTAGTAGTAGTAGAAGTAGTAGTAGAAGTAGTAGTAGTAGAAGTAGAAGTAGTAGTAGAAGTATTAGTAGAAGTAGTAGTAGTAGAAGTAGAAGTAGTAGTAGTAGTAGAAGTATTAGTAGTAGTAAAAGTAGTAGTAGTAGTAGAAGTATTAGTAGCAGTAGTAAAAGTAGTAGTAGTAGAAGTATTAGTAGTATTAGTAGTAGTAGTAGCAGTAGAAGTATTAGTAGAAGTAGTAGTAGAAGTAGTAGTAGTAGAAGAAGTAGTAGTAGAAGTAGTAGTAGTAGTAGTAGTAGTAGTAGTAGAAGTATTAGTAGTAGAAGTAGTAGTAGTATTAGAAGTATTAGTAGTAGTAGAAGTATTAGTAGTAGTAGTAGAAGTAGAAGTAGTAGAAGTACTAGTAGTAGTAGAAGTAGTAGTAGTAGTAGTAGTAGTAGAAGTAGTAGTAGAAGTATTAGTAGCAGTAGTAGTAGTAGAAGTAGTAGAAGTAGTAGAAGTAGTAGTAGAAGTATTAGTAGCAGTAGTAGTAGTAGAAGTAGTAGAAGTATTAGTAGAAGTAGTAGTAGTAGTAGTAGTAGTAGTAGTAGTAGAAGTATTAGTAGTAGTAGCAGTAGTACTATTAGTAGTTTATTATTATTATTATTATCATTATTATTACTATTATCATTATTATTATTAGTACTACTACTACAACTACTACATTTTGATTTTTTTCTTGAAAATGTCCGACTTTATAAACTCACAAATTTCGAGTTTTTTCTAAAAAAAAAATTGAGTTTTCTTTCTCGAAATTTTTTTATTTTTTATTTCTCCAGTGGCACTAATCCTCTTCCATAATGTATTCCTTTGTTGACAATCATTATCCTTTAATGAGGACAGAAACACACCTGATCTCTTGTGTCAGCCTCTTGCCCTTGGATCACCTGCAGCTGCTTCTCGTAGTTGGAGCACATGTCACAGCGACGGCCAAGCTTCCTGCCAGCGTTTTTCACCTGATGACAGACAAACAAGCAAACAATGAAACAGTCGAGAATGAACTACAGCCTGACACAACATCCAACACCTGATGAAATCTAATATTTGAGATGAAAAAACGTATTCATTAACAGCAGTTTGATGCCTTACAGCTGCAGTAACTTTTGGATTGTGTCCATTTTTCACTTTGTTGATCTTATCCTGTACATAACGAAATCTCACCCCACTGGCTTTTAACAGTCAAATGTGTCACCCACGTGAATATTTGCTGGTAAAAATGTAGAGAAAGGATGTCAATCCAGCCTGCTTTGTGTCGATTGTAGCGTCATACCACTGATCTCTTTGCTGATTTTAACCTGTGCATGTTTAAGAATTGTTTTCTGACAAACAATCTCATTATGCTTTCTTTTAAAAGTGAAATGTATCATTCTTTGTGAATATTTGATGTGTCAAGAGTAGCAAAAGGCTGTTTCTTCAGCATGCTGTAAAACATCTCGTTTGTCACCTATCACACTGGGTACAGGCATCAAAAATGACAGTATAGAAATGGTCAGTCTTGTTTTTGATGGATCGATGGAGTAATTTGGGTAATAAAGAGGCATCACTGTTAATTTAAATCTGTTTCATAACTGATAAAAACACTCCTCACTGGTGCTTAAAGACTGGACAAGCCATTAGAACATTTGAAGACATGGTGTGTCTTCTAATAACAAAAGTATGAAGCCCCTGAAGTCCCATAAGGTGATCGTTTTTATCTTGTGCACACATCTGAATTATCCTGCTGCCCCATGTTGTGTTTGTCAGCTTTGTGAGTATATGGATTGATGGATGTGATGCTTTGATAGCTAGGTTCATTATCAATTTCCATGGTGTAGCAGCCCTGTGCTACATTTGCTTTCCATGTTGATCTGTGTGTCTGTGAGAGACCTAAAGCGCTTCTTTTGGAAGCGTGTTTAACGGCGCATTGGAGCCAAACGTGAAGAGCACAAACGACTCCTCATCTTCTGCACACAACATAGTTTTCTATTTCTATTGATTGAGCAACAAATATGATCACTGGGACTCAAGGGGATCGTACAAATGGGCAACATCAATTTCTGTAATTTCAGAGTAGATGACATCTTAATGACATTTATTATCTTCTATTGTTGATTTAAAATCAGATTTCACTTCATCAAATCTGAGGAATGCCACGAGAAGTTCCTGAATAATCCCAAGAAGTGTGCTGAATAATTGTAAATCAAGTTATGAGCATTATGTGTTTGAACTGCTCCTTTAAGACCGGGTGTAGCACCTCTTGCTGCAGCAGGTTCCACTCGCTGTCGCTGACCAGCCTGTAGCCTGCAGGCGGTAAGAACGCAGTGTCAGGGGCGTGGGAGATGCTAGACAGCAGCGACGCCGTCTCCTCCTGCTCCGGAGTCATGGCCTTGATGGCCTTCTCCTGGTCTTTAGTCAGAAGAAAGTGACTGGCCGTCAGTTTTATGGAGCTGATAGATGCAGTTTCACCAAAACTACTGTCCGTGACGCTGCAGTCCGCCCCCACCAAGGGCCCAAAGTCCGACTCATCCAAGTGGCTGGCCGACTTGGCTTTGTGGTTGTGGCCGCCGAGGCCTTGATGAGGAGACAGCGAGGAGCCGAGGCTGTCTGTGGACTGAACTCTGCGCAGGTTTTCTTTGTAAGGGTCCATTGGGCCTCCTGCTACCACATCAGTGTCTAAAGAGTGCATGGAGCCGTGGGCGCTGTGGTTGGCATTGGGCTGAAAGAGAAAGAGAAAATTAGAATTCTGAGATGAAAATACGCTTTAAATAAGCCTTTTCATAAACGGGTCCTAAATGAAACATAAGGTATATTATCTTTATTATGACTATATTAGTGAAGATCAGAAAAATAGAATTGTTAATGTGTTAATAAACACATTCTGTTTGTAAGGAACATGTTTATAAAGACACAGGAGGACGTTTGGTCCACTGGCAACACTTCAGAGCTGCTGATTTATGAGTGAACCTGTGTTCTGTTTGTATCTTCAAAGTATTCAATCTGCAAAATTCAGATTACAAACAATGGTTTTACATTATTTCATGGATCTACAGATGGCAGCAATGCACCAAGAAACATCACAATACTGCTTTGAGATGTATTATTGTGGGAGCAATAATATCAACAGTGATTAAGTTGCACCCCCCTTGCACAGGGGCTACAACCCTCCAGCTGTAGACTCAGGTTCTGTAGCCTCCTTCATGCATGTCACTCCCCCTCTCTCTCCCAGTTTCCTGATTGAACTTCTGTCCTGTCCTCTCCCAATAAAAGGCACAAAAGCCTGAAATATATTTATAAGAAGTTAGGAAAATGATCTCCAAAGAAGTCAAGGACAACCCAACTAACACCATGTGGGTCCACTAACCAGCCCTGTGTGCTCTGCAGGGAAGATCAGTTTTTTCTTTCACAGCATTCTCTTTTAAATGTATTTGATTAGATTGTTTGTATTCGTTATTCATTTATTTATGATTTATCTATTTAATTATCTATTATTTACATTTTATTTGTTTATTTTCCAAATTTTTGTTTGTGTTTTGTATGTTTTAATTGATTTTACTTCACTGCGCAGCTGTAATTAATTGTGCTATACAAATAAAGTGAATTGGATTGGGATCGGAAATCAGTCTAAATTACTTTGTCAAGGCCTGATCCAAGACTGTTGGGAGTCCGGCTGAAAGACTTGAGCTCTGACTGGAAACATGGTGACACTTTGCCCCGCCAAGACAATATGACAGATATTCAAACTCTTCAGTTCCTTCAGCTACCAGGCTGCTAAATGCTGATAGAAGTAATTGAGGCCCATTCCTATTAACTTATAATTGATAAGGTGTATTTCACTTCTTAATTTTGAGTGAATTTACAACAGATCTGTTGTCCCTGCATGTCTGAAAGCTGCTGCTGACCGGTTTGTCTGTTTCTTTTGTTGTTTTATGAGCAGGCTGCTTAACTGAATTGCTCTTTTGGGATAAATAAAGTAGTTTGAATTGAATCTCAAAATCAAATAAACTTCATGTTGGACAGTCATAAAATGTTCAGACCAGCTATGAAATACAACAGCCCTGTCTTTGTTTCTTCAAGCTTTGAATCAGGATGATGCCTCCTTTAAACTGCACAGTAAACAACAAACAATCCGCCTTTTTTATACGCTTGTTGAAGCCACAGTTTGAGGTTTAAGTCTGGTTTGATCCTCAGATTATCTGCCTGGTTGTATGTAACTTCAGGATTTATAAAATGATATCCCTTGTACATGATAGATATGAAATGCATGGGATATCTGGGAAGTCATAATAATGGTATATTTTATAATTCTTCCTAGCTTCTGACAACAATATAAGATGTCAGAATTTGAAAAGGATTCAAGCAAAAGGCTCTGTGAGGTGGAGTTTAAGGTTTAAAATACATGCATTTATCGACAGGCGTGGTTATAGTAGCGTCAGTTCAAGGGTACTAGAACCACAGGGACAAAAGGGAAGGTGCCACGATGTCCGTTCTGAGATGGAGTTACACAAAGGGAACATGATATGACTTAGGACGATAACAGCCTGCTCAGCTCACCCTGAGGGAGGTATCAGATTACATGATTCTCGTACCTCCTCGACGCTCAGCCCCAGGAAGGAATCCTCCAGAGGCTCAGTGTTGTCTCCACCGTCATCTTCCTGCAGCTCCTTCACTTGGCTCAGCCGCTCCTTTTCATCCTCCTCCTAGGATGGAGAAAGACAAATCCTTTAGTCAGACTTTTTTTCAACACTCATTTATTCTGTAAATCCTCAAATCTAATGAGATTAAATCAAACAGCTTGGGAAAATGCTGTCTTAGTGAATACAACACATTTTTAACCGTACTGATAAGCTCCACGTGTTGTTGATACATAAAGATCTTCAGAAATCCTCCGTCAAAGGAATTAGTTCAGTAAATTGTTTTCTTCTGAGATGTCACCGAGAAGAATACAAAGAAAGTGGTGAGATGAGAAAATTCCAGCACAAAAAAAGCTCCTCAAATTTGTATCTGGGTTACAGATTCTAGAGAAATGTTCCCGATTTAATTTCACTTCAAGAAAATCAACCATAATCTCCATCTACGAATCAACTTTACTGAGAATAGGACTCTTGTTGGTGTAGTGTTGTAGGCATGAGTGAAGGTAGTGGTCCTAGTTGCACCGGTCGCTTGATCAAGTCCCACCTATGACCATTTGCTGCACGTCCTGCTCACTACTTCACTACTCTCCAAATTTCTGGTCTGCCTTCATCATAAAGGCAAAAATGGGGGCGCTTGTGGCCGAGCGGTCTAAGCGTCCCACTTGTATAGGCTATAGTCCTCATCACAGAGGTCGCCGGTTCAACTCCCAGCCGGTCGACCATTCTCTGCATGTCTTCCCCCACTCTCTACTCCCCACATTTTCTGTCTCTCTTCAGCTGTCCTATCCAATAAAAAGGCGAAAAAGCCCCCCAAAAATAAAAAAATATAACTTATAAAGGCAAAAATGCCCCAAAAATAACTTCAAAAAATAGTATGTTTTAATTTATTTATTGATCGGAGCTTCTTGGGACTTGAGAAAGTGATGAATCAGTACTGGTACAGAAATCCTGCTGTGTTTTACTTTAATTTAGATTTATTTTATACATTTTCTATTCAAGATTTTGCTGCATTTTACATCTTGTAAATGAATATTACAAAAAGTCTTACATTCTTTATTTCTTGACCTCGCCGTGCTCAGGATTCCATGGTTTGTTTTGCTGCCTGCTAAAGAATTTTGTATCCTGAATTTAAAAATACCCTCAATAAATAAGGGTTGTTACGATCATGATGATTATTATTCTTCTGAATGGTCTCTATCTCATCGTCTAACTCCTTGGTGACCTTTTCTCTCTGCCAGTCACACAGCAGCTCGACTTAATGCGTCAGTTCTTGCTAAGAGGCTTACAGATCTTCTTTGAAAGATGGAAATAAATTATGTGTCAAACTTCCAGCTTGGGTTGACAGATCATTTGACGGGATGTTTCCATGATGTCTAAAGGACTCTCCAGAGCAGACCCTCTGTGACACACAACTAACAGAATGTGTGTGTGTGTGTGTGTGTGTGCCGTACCTGGTCTTTCTTCTTCATTTCCTCCACCTGGCGGAGCTGTTCTGACGACAGCACGCTCTCTATCCTCTGCATGTCCCTCATGAGGAGCCGCTGGGACTCCAGGAACTGGTCGTTGGCTCTCTGCCACGTGTGTTTCAGCTGGTTGTGCTGCTGCCGCTCCAACTCCAGCTTGTGACACACTGAGACGACGAACAGCAGCACGACACGGAGACAGACAGAGAGAGAAAAAGAAAGGTTGAACTTTTAGAACTTTTATTTTTATGCCATAAAAACCAACATTGAATCTAAATGCATCAAGAGTTCGTAAGAGAACAACTTTATGTTCCCAAACAGAAACAATGAGTCACAATGTTTTATATTTTAAAGTGTTGATTTTGGTTCCTTCACCTCTAATGAACTCCAGTCTTACTAATCAAATAAACAGAGGAACACAGAGGGAGTTTTTATTCCCCTTCTGCTTGTTTTTCAGTGATTTTTATCTAGTTTTTTTTATAAAGCACTTTTTCTTAAACTTAAATGATGAGAAATGTATTATTCATAACCTCAATCCTGATACACCCTGGTTTAGCACCTGCAGAGCATCTGCCCTGTGTTTGACTCCTGTAATAGCCCACATGTCCGGTCTCATTTTTTACCAGTAAGACTCAGACTGTAGGGCCTTTTTATCATCTCTGCTGGGAAAACAGGATTTTTCCACACGTCTACAGAGAAAGAGTCAGTGTGCTCAGTTAAGGTTGTTCATAGCTTTGTGTGGGGCTGTAATGATCGGTCTATCAGTCAGTTTTCAAGCATGTTTTTGGGTGGAGGTGATTTGTTGGTTTCACTAAAGCAGAGAGCATATTTTACAGGAGAGGGTTCAACATGTTGGAGTCTGTGTGGATTCCAGGAAGCAAACCCCTGGTACAGTTTCCGAGAAAGCCCGGTGTTAAGACCCTTCTGGGCAGAGATCCATAAAGACTTAAAAGCAGACTTCATATTGACCTACTCCTGAGGGGAAGATTTTCAGACAAGGCCTATTGATACGTACAGTTTGGTATTTTGATTGCTTGTGAAAAAAAGAAGAAGAAAAAAGCCATTACGAAGTGCTGGATCTCTCAAAACACAACAGGAGTGGACTGATGTAGTAAATGAATGACCTCTTGTTAATGTTGGTATTTTCAATGCCATTATTTATCTTCAACTTTTACCCTTTCCCTTTTTTATTTATTTATTTGAACTATTTTTATTCTTATTGTTATTTTGATGCTGTTTTTTTCTGTTGTGCATCAGACTTCATTATCATTTTTCTTTTTTTAATATGTCATATGCTTTCCCATTATTTATCCCTGCTTCTTTCTTGTTTTCAGTCAAGCCCTTTGAATTGCATTTGATTTGTATGAAAGCTGCTAAATAAATAAAGTTGGATTGATTGATTGAAGAAAGATGTGTTTATTAAACTCTGGATCAAGTGGGTTAAACACATAAGACCCCTACGGACAGATTTTGTTGAAGTTGCCAGGCAAGGATTCCCTCATACCGTACTTCACTGGTTCCCTGTCCAACACCGCATCCACTACAAAAACCTTCTTCTCACCTACAAAGCTCTCCACAACCTGGCCCCCACTTACCTCCGCGACCTCCTTCATGAATACACTCCCTCCCGCTCCCTTCGCTCAACCTCTGCTGGACTATTAACCATCCCACCGTCACGCCTCAGTACCATGGGTGCCCGAGCCTTCAGCTGCTCAGCACCCAGACTCTGGAACTCCCTCCCCCCACACATAAGACAGTCGGACTCCACAACATCATTCAAATCCCAACTCAAAACTCACCTTTTCAAACTGCCTTACTCCCTCTAACTGGACTCTCTGCACTTCACTTGTTTTTTTTTTTTGGGGGGGGGGGGGGTTATGACTCTTTCCATTTGTTTGTTTGTTTGTTTTTATGATGTTTTAATGATGACTGTTTTTATTATCTGTAAGGTGACCTTGGGTGACTTGAAAGTCGCCCAAAATAAAATGTATTATTATTTATTATTATCCTGTCCGAGCAAATCTCATTAACTGATTTGTTTCACTTTCTGTCTTTAGCTTCTCTGTGATATGGTTCCAGCCACTCTCATGTACACACTGCCTCTCCCAGGTTGTACGTACTTCTAATAATCTGAGGACAGCGGAGGAAAAGATCATTCTTTTTCTTGTAGCTCAGCACTCTGGATTAAAAGCTGCTATCCAATTACAAAAATCAAGAATTGAAAAAAAACAAGCCGGTTTCAATCCCTTTCTTTTGTCATTTTGTTTTTTAGACTAAAATAATTCATTTCATAAAGGACTCACTTTACCCTCTGGGAAAATATCCTCATTCATTTACATTTTCAATAATCATTAGAATAAAACATTGGTCCATTTATTTTAACAAAACAACAATTCATATTCAACATTTTCCCATGACAGGAAATTATCACCAGCCAATAGCCTAAGACTGGCATATCAAGGCGGCTTAATGGGGGCTGAATCTGAGCGTCTGTATCTGAGCGTCTGCCTCTGAGTGCCTGTCTCTGACTGTCTGTCTCTGATCGTCAGTCTCTGAGTGTTTGGTAGATGTTCATAATTTAAAAGTTGATTCCCCGCTCCCCCCGTTGCAGCTCTAGTTCAGGGCTGAAATTTCAGCACATCAAAAGACATCTCTCCTGCTTGAGTCCTGAAAGCCTAAAAGTCAGTGAAAGGGCATCAGTGAGGAAATTACCCTGTCGTCTGGCACTAAACATATGAGTGACACAGTAAGATGGAGCAGCGTCTGACTTCAGGGAGCTGGAGCAGACAGCAGTGTTTCGTTCCTGAGACGTTAACAAATGTAGCCTAGTCACATTCACACCCTCAAAGACTTTCCATAAGCCTCTACCAAAACCAATCCATCACCACGTCCTCTTTGTAGTCTTTCAGTGAAGATCATGACTCAGTACCTTCGTGGAGCTCTTTCCGTAGTTTCTCTGCGTCTTCCTGCAGGACAGACTTCTGAGTGTTCAGCACAGCCACGTACATCTCCAGGTCCGTACGGCATGACTTCTCCGCCTCCAGGACGTGATTGAGCTCCTTGACCTGTGCAGGAGGAACATGAGGCTCAGATTTATTTGCTTTCAAGTTCAAAGTTGCAGAAACTTCTTTATCTGAAGTTCTGAAAAAGCTGCTCCTCTGTGATGTATGAAGAAAGAGAGACAACTTGAAGATGTATTACTTGACTTTTTTTTTTTTTGCGCTATCTCTTGAGGGAAATGTCTTTAGCGGCTAAATGCCCCAGTTTCTTTGTCAGATAAATGCTAACTGTGTCTTCCTGCTTACAAAACTTTTATCTGAGTTTCCTCTCCTCCGTAAAAAGATGCTTCAGCTGGAAACTGGGCTGATGAGAGAGCAGGGACGAGAGCAGGAACAGAAATATCTGATGGTGCTAAAAGGCTGAGAGAAACCATACACTTTATCACTCGCAATGACCCTTTAAATATACTCAGAGTTGTATGATCTATTGAGGAAATAAGAACATGATGAATGAAGCTCTAACTGCAGCTTTGGGAGTGTTAAAGGTTGTGATTGTAGTTGATTAACACCAGTTATAATTGATTACAGAAGCTTTTTAATGCATCAATGAAATGTCAGAACATGCAAAAAGCTCTTCCTCATTGCTTCTGCATGCTGCTGGTTAAAGTTTAAAATAATATTAAAATGACTAACTGCCCTGACACCGTTATACCACAGACAAACCACAGACAAACCACAGACACGGCTATCTATATGCTGAACTTAAACAGAAACTTCTCACGCCTGCATATGGTGCGAACTCATGACACCAAAACACATTTAATGCACAGGATGACTCAAGTTTCTTCTGTAATGTGCTTCTAGTGAGCGTCCTGAGTGCACACATTTCTAAAAACCTGTCTCGTGGTCTTTATTTTACTGCAGCGCTCCATAAAAATTGCCACGATCCACATGTGTATACAAAGGTTGAATCTCAGACCTTCACATGGGCGGTTTAGGGTTAACAAAGTTAAACTATAACAGACTTTTAAAGAGCTTTTTATGACCGCACAGAGCTGAATTTAACACCTGTTTCACAGTCATGGCAGCCACAGTATGACAGGTATCATGGAAATACAATCTGAGGTACAAAAGTGTCTTTACAGAGAACATAACTCATTGAACATACTACTCTATATTCTTTTTGATTTATTACAATAATCCATTTTAAAATAGGTCCATCTCATGTACATTTCAAAATTATTACCCAGCTTTCTCACCATTCTTCCAGCTGTGTAAGATGCTTGATTCTGATAGGTCGAAACCCCTTGACAACCCTTGACAATGGTTATTAACTTTAACTAATATGAGCAACGGCAGAGGCAAACTGATCACACGTCATGTCAAATCAATACACAGAAAAAAGTTCTGTCGCATTTTTTTTGCTAACTACTGTCGAGCAAGTGTGAGATAAAGAGGCGGGCTTTGAGCCTCCTAGCCAAAAGCTACTGTGTTCCCACCTGTCAGTCAAGTCAGCTGTGCCTCTCATAATGGAAAACTCAAAATCTTGGTATCTTTTTTTTTTTTTTTTTTTTTTTAATTTATTTTATATATGCAACAGTGCAAAGACACAAAAGTGCACGACATCAAACAGAACACAAAAGAAAAACAAACCGTAGAACTTGAGAGCAACAACCAAACAAAGCCATCAAGTATACACCACAGCACACAAAAACAATACAAACAAACAAGAGACTAGGAGAAAAAAGAAAAAAAAAAAAGGTTAGAAAAGAAGGGTTGGACTATAAGTGACCATCACCAAACAAAACACACACAACAAAAAATAAATAGATAAAGAAAATAAAAAAGAAACAAAAAACAAAACACAGAACAAAACAAACAAAACAAGAGAATAGACTGTTATAGTGGGGATTGTCAAGAAAGAGAAAAGATAATAACACAATAGAAAGAGTAGATAAAGACTAGAAGAGACAAAAATGCTTGCTTTTGAGAAGGAGAAGAGGGGTTTTAGAGGGGGGATTATGAATGTGTGTGCAGTTATATGAGTGCTGATGTTTATGTGCATGTTGTAGTTTGATGGGTATTACAGGATATTTATAAGTGGACTCTAGCCTTCTTGGTATCTTTGAAACTGCAGCGTTATGATTCCATTTCCCATAACCTCCTGCTAACCATACACACACATACTTAGTGATCACTGATGTCTAGAACAGTAATGTCACTTCAAACCTCAATAATCCAACAGCCTGATCTGTAATCTCACTAATGTATTATATACAATACACTTTTAATCATCCGCACCTGTTACTGGAACAATGTTAATGGACAGGCAAAAAATGTAGCTTGCAGGATGTTGGTCATCCCCCCCTCTCTCTCTCTCTGTCCCCACCACTCCTGTCTCGCTCAAGCTGTTCTCACTAAATAAAGGCAGAAGGCTCAAAATGTCTGTAGGATCCTCTCTGTGCATGTGAGTGTGTTTCTGGCCTGTGTGTGTGTGTGTGTGTGTAGCATGTAGCAGAGTAGGACGATCAGAGAAGAATGTCTTATTTTGGAGAATAAGGAATTTAAGGATTTTGTCTTTTTTAGCAGAAGATGCAGAAAAATAAACTCTAACATTGTTCTTTTGTTTTGGTTTCATGAACACGGGTATCGTAAAAGGTACTTTTAGATTTGAGTGTCTGAGGCAGCAGAAAGGCTTTCCACTTCTAACACAATAAACCTTTACAAATTCAATTTACCCAGCGAGGGCAGCTGCCACGCCTGCTCCACGTAATGCCCAGTTAACATCCTATTACCCGCTCATTTCTTTCAGCTGAATCATCGATTTAATGCTGACTAACCTTGGAGGCCTCCAGCTCCTTCACTCTGTCCTCGGCTGTGGATAACTTTGCTTTCAGGGCAGCGATCTCCTGCTCCATGGGCATCACCACCGAACGCAGCTTCTCCGCATCCTCCTGGGCCTTAAAGGGGTTTTCAGTTCACTCAGTATAAATGTATTCATGTGTACAACAATCATTTAATACATCTTAACTTTAAGCTTTTAAAAGAAAGCAAGAGAACATGTAGTCTACTTTTTTCATCTCGTCCTCCAGGTTCTCCTCCTCCTGGCCCTCAGAGAGGCGGCGCCTCAGCTCTCCAAGTTCCCTCTCCACTGCCTCCCTGTACTGGTTCCACTGGGCTCGCTCCTGCTCCAGGCGCTGGTGGAACTGGACCTCGTACTCACACACTGTTTCTGTAAGGAAAAGGAAAGTGAGGCGCACTTGTACTTGTACTTCCTGTGCCTGTGGAGATATGTCTGTTATTTCAAGATAACTCATGAACTTAATAACAATCAGAGCTGAGTTGATTCTGGTGCTTTAATCATCCAGCTCCTTCCTACACTCAGACACTTCCCTGCTCTCCTCACGCCATGTCTGATAAAATATCCACAAATACGAGTTATCATAAAATTCTCCCTCCTTCTGTTCCACTCACTGAAACACGAATCATTTCTGAGATTTGGCAGTGCTTTCATAGAAATGCACATTAAGCAGAAAGAAAGCAGATAGAGGCAGACGAATCTGATGCATCTCTCTTAAAGACTCAAAACGTTCTGTTAAAAAAGCAACGAGAGCAGGGGTGAAAATCTCAGTGTGATGCTTTTAAACAGGGAACAGGTTTTATAAATCTTTCAGAGCACATCAGTTTGGTTTGAATTTTAACAATATAATCATGATATCTGGCCGCCTACTATACCAGCAGTACGTACTGATTTGGACAATAATCAGTATGTAGTATGTGAACAAGAGCAAAATCTGCAGTATGCCAAAACTCCCCACATATCGTACTGATTCGGGAGAATGTCTCAGTATGCATCTGACCAGTCTGCCTCACATACTGTTTCCCACAATGCACAGCGCTAATGGTACGCTTATTGTTTTTTGACGGGGGCACTCAGATTTTAGGTGCTTTGAAAATTAGAGATCCCTGAATGCACCTGCAGTGACAGGCGCTCTAGACAGGCAGTCCCCTCACGGCACTCTCTGATGCCAAGGTGATCCAAACTTACTAAATGTGTCTGATGTTTCACCAAACTGGATTAAATCAAGCTCTAGACGTGGAGCTTTTATTACGGTGAGAGCGGCAAAAACTGCAAACGTCAAATATTAAACAGACGTCCCCCAGTTGTGTCTTTGTCACTAACGCACACCGAGGGGTAAAAATCATCAATGAAACTGAAACAGATGCATGGAGGTTCGTCATAGTCTCGTTTTCGTCTTGAAAAAACGAGTTGTTGATGAACATTTATCGTATCATTGTGCTGGGATGTGTGAATGGGTGCGCACGTGTTTGTGTCTGTGTGCGCATCAGGGCAGAACTCTGCCATGCGATACAGAGAGCAGATGAGCAGAATGACATCCAGTCATGTAAATAAGATAAATAACATCAGGATGTTTAGTCTGTTTAATAAAAGAACAAGTTTAAGACCTGATCTATAAGAGAGGTAACCCTGAATTACTTCTGCTGTGATCTGGCGCTTTATAGAAAATAAAATTAACCGAACTTCCAAGGGGGGCAGGGGGCGCTGTCGGGGGGGCGCCCCACCCCCCCAGTATAATGTAGGGCTGTCAAAATTGCTCCAAAATGACATTTGAATATTCGCTCTAAAAATAAACCAGAGGTTCAAACCATTCGAATATCTATATTTGCGCTATGTCAATAACAGGTGGAAAAACTAATACAAGGAGATTTCAGATTTAACATGGCTAAAACATACCTACACATTACAAAACAAGTAAATGACCTAATGGTCTATACTGTAACACTTTTAAGACTGTAGACATCTTGCTCGCTCGCTAGCCCCCCTCCCCTCTCTGTGCGTAATGCGCTGAGTGAGTGCTGAACAAGACTTGTGCAAGCAATTAAAGGTCCTGACTCTTGTCCCTAATATAGGCAGGCTTCAGTCAGTGATTCAAGCAAATATTAACATTAACTGAAGTTGAAGTTAAAAACGAAAAAGTAGTCCACTTACATTCTTGGCGCTTGTATAAAAAAAGAGGAAAAACTGCATTTTATCCCAGTGTCACTGATTGTCGGGCTCTTTTAGTCCACTGTCAATGCAGGGTCTTAGGCCGGACAGGTTATTTGCCAAAAACACGAGACAGTCCACATGTGAAGAAGACAGTTCACATGTGAAGAGGCCCGATCTCTTTTTATTCACTATATTCCCAGCGGAGGAAAAGACGCGTTCAGAGCGCACTGAGGATCCGGGGACGGAAAGATTTCTCTCTGCCGTCTGCTTCACGCTGTGCATGTGTGACTCCTGTGACCTGTCCCTGACCCGTCATGCAGTGCGCCCACTCGCAAAGCAGCCGCTGATGTGTTTTTTTTCCACAGTCGAATATTAATTTTCACAATCAAATCTCCGTTTTTTTTAAATATTCGAATATATATTCGAATTTAGAATATTTGTTGACAGCCCTAGTATAATGGTAGGGGAAACACTGGAACAGTCATACTACACCTACACTACTACCTTCAGTACGTACTGCATACTACATTCGTATAGGTAGTATGCAGCAGGGGGTTTCAAAATCAGCCATAGACTTGGATTTGAGCACTGATGACTCAAACTTTGACAGAGCATGACTCAGGAGATGGAGAGGACTCAGACTTATTTATAGATAAAGACTGTTTCTGTGTTTTCGTTGGAGTTTTTGTACGAGGCCATGATCATTTCATCTGTTTTGAGCTGGACCTGATACGTCTGTTCAGCACCAGGTCCTGTCAGGATGCCGACAGAGGTGACATAAATCTTTTCAAATATTTACAAAAAACTCAAGTAAGAGCAGAGCAACATGTTGGATATGTAAAAGGACAGCTGAGGAGATTCTCCAGTGTCTCAGACTTGACTTGGACCTGAACACACGGGACTCAAAACTGACTCAGACTCAAAAACATTGATTTAAATAAAAATCCTTGACGATTCTAACTTTGAGTGTCATCATCCCGTGACATTTTAGTTGCACAGTTCATGTAAGAGCAGCTCAGTTTACCTTTCATGATGGCCCGCAGCGATGCCACCTCCTCCTGCCACTGGCTGCGGACCTGGTCGATGGCTTCCTGCTTGGTGTTTTCCGACACGGTGGCCACGGCTTTGATGGTCTCCATCTCCGACTGGGCCTGAGACAGCTGATCCTGGAGGGAGGTCAGCTCAGCCTGGGCGCCGTCCAGAGCCATGTTCTGCCTCTTGAGCTCCTCTGGGGGGAGACGAGAGGCCAAGAGAAAATTTAGTTCATTTAAGATTTTTGAAGACCTTTTTCAGATTTTATAAAGAAACAGAAGAATATTTCTAGTTAACCCTCATGAGACTGGAGATAAAGGAATAATGTCAAAGCATGATTTCAGTGTGTAGCAGAACTCCTGTTGCTGTATCGTCTTATTGTTCAGGTTTAAATTTGAATAAGGGAACACATTTATCATTTATTTGAGCTTGTATCGATCCAACATCACTCACACGTCACTACCTTAAGGGACAGACTGCTATTGGCTCATTTCACACACGCTTGCACACGTCACTGACACAGCACCTCCAGTAAGCAGAGCTTCATTCATTCATACATCTTTAAAAGGAGGAAGATTTAGGAGCTTTGCACCTTTTTACATGTCACAAGCTCTCCTGGTGATTACTCATCTAGCAAAGAGAGCCGCACACGATGGGATCCTTACCTTCCTTGGACATGTAGAGCTCCTTCACTTTGGCTCTTTTCTGGTTGAACTCGGCCTCCAGCTGCTGCTTGAACTTGATGAACTCTGCCCTCTCCTGCTCCAGAGCGGCCACTCGCTGCTGCAGCACCTCTGCGAGATGGGGAACAAAAACACACAGGATCACCATCAATCAGCTGCTGACTTTACAAGTTAAAAACCATAAAACTGTCCCCGGTCCCCTCCTTTTCAGAAATGGATCTCTAACATGATGGCAGTCATACAAATGGAGACTCAGGCTCCTGCAGTCTGACTCCATGTGGTCATTTCAGCTATCTGGAGGACGTTTCTTGTATTTCTTCATACTTACTGCAGACTAAATGCACAGTACCCCAGAGTACACTTCACAGAGTGGCAGCTCTGTGTGATCTTTTTTAAGTCATTGTTTTTATTTCTTATTTATTTAGTTATTTTTCTATTTTGTGATTTTAAATCATTTTTCAACAAACTGCTTCCTAATTCAATTCCCCTCAAGTTTTGTATTTATTAATTTGTTTATTATTATGATTATTTAATGTTTTATTTTATTAATTATTTTAATGGAATTATTTATGTTTTAGCCCTTGTTTGATTGTCTTTGTCTTGTAAATCTGTTTAAAAAATTACTAATACAATTTTTAAAAAACAAACTCAAAACTAAAATCAAGAACGTTCAAATTCAACTTTTACTCACAAAACCTCAGTTTAACTCTATATCAAGTAAAAATGTAAAAAAGGAAAAGCATGAATATAAATAAAAGCAATCACCTCAAACATCAATTTCAAAGGTGTAAACTAGTTGGCAGATAAAGTACAGAACTGTGATCACAGGTAATAAACAGTGGCACTGTTCAATGGTAGCACGTTGTCTCTCATTGAAGAAAGAGCCAGGTGAAGGGATTTATAATAGTTTCAGATCACTCTGGAGTTTCTTTAATGAAGCAGAGCTGAACTCTCTCTTCCCCCGCTCGATGCGGACACCAGGAATGGATAGAAAACGTCACATCATGGCTTTAAGTTCTTTGGAGATAAGTTCATAAATGAGAGGGAACCACATTAAAAGCTGGAGCTTAACGACTGTGTGTTGTCTTGTAATCAAATGATGTTCACCAGATTGAATGATATTCAATCAGGAGTAATTCCACTTACTTTGACTGCTTAAAGAGAAAATGATGGTTCTATTTCAGGGTCTCGTATCATAATATTTATTCTGAGTTCTTGATTTTTCTACCATAATAAAATAAAATGACCTGAATGTAATATTTTCCTCCACTCCGAGTTATTTGTGTGTCACTTTTTGAACTGGACATTTATCCACCGCCTCTTTCTTCTCTTAAACGGACCCACCTTGTGCTCCTGATCACAGACTGAATGTGTGCAGTCCAAAAGTCATTATTTTCCCTTTCAGGGTTGATTTGTTGGAATAATTTTTGAGACATGAGAATGTAAATTGTTCAGAAACTCACAGGACAAAGGGAGGGATTAAAGTCACTTCTGCAGAAATTAGAGTTTCATATTTCAGCCTTTTTCTGCTCTCCTCTTTCCTCATCACTTTGCTTTGTGACCCCTTGCATGAGTCCCAACCCCCACAGTGGGTGCGGCCCTACAGACAGCATCAGTCTGGACTAAAAGAGTTCAATTAAAAGTGGAACCCTGCCTGCCATGATACCAACAAATCAATGACTTCTGACAGGAAATAGTTGGCAGTAACATCCCTCTACAGCATTAAAATGAACTGAAAGACTTGTATATGTATATATATCCATAATTAACTATCTAAAAAAATTAAATACTGACATGATTACGGGTCAACAAAAGCAATAAATATACAAAACAATCAATAGAGGAGAGCTGAAGAAATAAAATAAAGACCTTAAAATCATTAATGACATTCTGCTGACAGTTCAGTAGTGACCTCCAGTTATCTATGTCTATTTTAACAAGGTGCAATGACGCCTGGTTGTTTATAATTAGTGTAACAAGGCTGCAGCTAACTGTTAGTTTTTCCTGATTAATCTTCAGTCATAGATATTATATAATATTAACAATATTGTAGAAATGCTCCTCAATTTCCAAAAGCTCAACAAGATGTAGTCATAAAGTCTGTTGTCCAAAAACAATGAAAAATCTAAAAGAAACAAATCATTTCATTGAACAATCCTGAACCTGAAACTGTCTAACGTTTTTACATTAAAAACACTGAAGAATAAAATAAACATCTCAGTTATCATTCATTTTCTGTCAACTCTAAATTCTATTGATCACATTATTATTGGTATCATTGATTACATTATATATTTATCTGTTTCCTGCTCAGCCTATCGTGACCAAGCAACAACCAAGGTCTTAAAATATGAAGCCAATGCAAAATGCTAAAAACTGCAGTTCCTCAAGTGTCCACTTGAGGCTGGCTCCAAAAGCCCTGGAAGCCACATACACACCCATTGTAAAAAGCCCATCTTTACAGACTGGTTCAGACTCCACACAGGGTTCAGTGTAGGGATGTAAGGATATATCGCAAGACACTAAAAAATCGCTACAAATAAGGGTGGATTAAAATCGATTCAACATCATTTGTATCTGGAACAGTAGAAGGCTTTATCTGCATTATACTCCACTTGTTCAGCATCATAAGTCTCTTGTGCTGCTCTCTCGTCACTCGCTGAGTGGAGGTGTTTTAAGTTTAAGTCATGTTTCAGAATCAGCTGACTGAAGGTGTTGCACACAGTGGAGATGCTCAGCTGGAGGCTGCGGCTGAGTGACAGGTCTCCACGAGCGCTTTTTTTCTCCACCGCCGGACTGATTCTGACCCGGTTGCACTCCCGGCTGACACATGACCGCGTTTAAATGCTTATTTTTCTCAATAAGAAGGAGAAAACTGAAAACTGTGAGTCTAAATTATGATTCTGTTCAGTTGTCCTGTTGCAGTAAAACCACATGTTGTAGTCTGAGTCTTCACTCTATGACCATGCGTCCACAGAGATTATTTATAAGCCTCACGTTGATATTCAGCATGTTAACATTTTGAACATCTCAATATGATCCGTAGCTGTTTAATACCGTCAGTAATATATATTATGTCGTGAAGGAAAATTTGATTTAGGGGAAATTTACATCCCTAATTTAAAGAGATTTACCTTATTTTTCAAATATTTAATACTTTCATTTGGGAATCGTTCACTTTCCGTTTGTCTATAATTGTTCTGATATTTTCCAACAAGGTATTTTTGTGCGGTCATTTTTTGTTTTTTTTACAAGGTACTGAAAAAGTGTGCAGTGGTTTTATTGGAGTTAAAACTCACCTTAAAACATGAAAAAGGATTACTTTGGTTACAAAGAAATATAAAAGGAAAAATATATATTACAACTGTCCATATCTGAGAATTGAAATAAAATAATAGTTATTTAAATTTTGAGTTCAATCCAATTTTCTTGAAAATCGTGAGAGAATCGTGAGAGAATCGTGAGAGAATCGTGCCCATGGACTGTATAAAATATGGACGTAATCTTAATATCTTCTGAACCGTCACGTTAGAAAAAAAATCACCCCCCGTACAGTGTGTGCCGATAGAGAGCTTCATAAAGCCAAGACGTTTTTTGAACCAGACTGTAAACATGTTTATTAATGCTGCAAAGATCGTCTTTTCCCATTCATTTCTATGTGGTTTCCTGTGTTTCTGCAGCCAGCCTCAAGCGGATTTTCGATGTATTGCAGTTTATAAAACTTCCGCATGGGCTTCATCGTTTGAGACCGGAGGTTGCCGCTTGATTGTACCGTGAACCAAAAATCGGGATCAAATCGGATCGTGGGTTGAGTGCAGAGTTTACGGTAGACTTTTTTTACGTCGGCCAATTTTGCCGGTGACATTCCAGAAATCTGTCCAAATAGATCAACTGTCTGACATCTGCTCTGAAAGCCCGATCTGCTAAATAGCTTATATTTACCAGCAATAAAACACTGAAAACACCGACACGGTGACCCGTAAAATCACATTTAAATTTTGAAATAAATCAATGAATAAATAATATGATCAAGCAACGGGAGTCAGCATGTCGATGCCAACCTGCAGCTTTAAGAAAGGGGGGGGACTGCATCTTAGCGCATCGGACCAGCACTTTTTCTCAAAGCGTAGTTTGCATTGTCCGGTTTACATTGACGTGGACATTAAAGAGCGCTTCATGATCTAATAAACACTAAAGTTTATGTCATGCAAGAAGAGGATTAGAACGAACACTGGTCAGTTATCATTTTGAGCTTTAAGGTGGTTTGATTGATTCACGACATGAATTCATGCACAGTGAGTGATAAGAAAACGCTCCACCTTAAAATGTCCAGCAGCTGTTAGAGAGGGCCGTATGACAGCAGCATGGTGGGTTTATTTATTTTAGTCTAACTTCTGTAGTAAAAATGAAAGGCAGCAGAGCATCCTCTGTCTGTCATCCTGTGAGCCCCTCACTTTGACTCTAACCTGAGCCTCTCCTGGTCCGGGGCCAACAGGTGTTACCTGCCGTGTCTCCGCACCAGGTCTGCGCCGGACTCCGCTCTGAATTCCACGTGCAAGTAACGGGTGAATGTTTGGTAATGTCCTCTGCACACTGCGCTGAAGGGAATAATCCTCGTGCACGCTGTCTCTCCCCTTTAAGCGCTATGGAAGGTGACCATCACAGAGTTTGTTTTGATATTCATATCTCATCATGCTGGGAGGCTAAACGTAAACCCTGGTTGAGTGTATCCTTATATCCCTAGTTCAGTATCATGTCACTGCCGGATCTGGGATCAAACTTCTAACCTTCCAAATGATGGACAACCGACTCTGCCCACTGATCCACAGCCGCCCTGGTCTTTATCCTTAAAAACATGAATCACTTGTGTAACCGA
The DNA here is from genome assembly GCF_009762535.1 of Notolabrus celidotus. Classification (NCBI taxonomy): domain Eukaryota; kingdom Metazoa; phylum Chordata; class Actinopteri; order Labriformes; family Labridae; genus Notolabrus; species Notolabrus celidotus. Next base: position 32,898,985 of record NC_048276.1, on the reverse strand, counting down.
CTAGTGATTCAGGTGACGACTAAAGGCTGATTTATACTTCTGCGTCGCCCTACGCAGCAGGGGCTGACGCGGACATGAGCCCCACATACTTGTGCGTCGGTGTGTCTGTGTCGCGCAGCAATTCTCCGCCGAAACGCCTGAGGGCAGTGCGGTCTCTCTGATAGCCGGTCGCCTGCTTCCGGTCCCGCTACGATCTCTGTTTACTTTTCCACATCGATTCAGAGCGTGTTATGTTAATCTACAGCTGATACATGTTGCTGTTTATCATACAGACATGATTACATGAAGAATAGAGAGGAGGAGATGAAATACACGGCCGATGTGTGGCCGATGTCCGGGACCCCGGAAGTGCTGTGAATGCGGGAAAGACAAAGCCGTCGAGCGGACCAATCACAGAGCTTGCGGACCGCGTCAGCTCTACGCGTAGTTACATTTTGGAGGAGGTGCACGTCAGCTACGTGCGTAGGCCTCTGCGTAGGTACGGGAGCTACGCGGACCTACGGCGTAGGTTACGCCGTCGATTCGACGCAGAAGTATAAATCAGCCTTAACATCCCTGGTATCTACTCATGGCTTCTGCTAGTAGACAGGAAGCTTGATGTTTTCCTGTGCTTTGGGTGGATTGATGTTGAGTCTCTGTAAATAATATAAGAAGGGTCACAATCTCGTCCTGCTCTTTATGCAGAGTTTCATGAGGTTTGCTATGATTCGGGGCTCTGTGAACAGAGAGTGTTTGGGTGACTGATGGATCATAAAATCTAAAAACACAATCACACAACTATACTACAAACCACTTCTTTCCATCAAACATGCAGGAGGATTGTTACAGTAATGATTCAGAAGACTCCAACAATGTCCCTCATTCATAATAATCACTTCATTATAAAAATATATCTACCACTAAGAATTATTCATTGATCCAACAACTAACATACGTCCACTTATCCGTACCCTGATCTCATAATAAAGTCTCAGGTTTTTCCTACACCCAGTCTGCTTGAATGGTGTTCGTTTCCTTTCTTATTTAAACCCAGCAGAGCGAGCAGAGAGATAATGATATCTCAAACTCAGACAGACGATGGAAACATTTACACACCAGCAGCAGCAGCAGCAGAAGCAGCAGCAGCAGCAGCAGCAGCAGCAGCAGCAGCAGCAGCACAGCTCCCCACTGTCATGTGATTGCTGAACACACTCAAGCACAAATTCCATCAGCACATCAGCTTAACTTAAACACACATGGATTCCTTGGTGGTTTTTGGCATTAATCCCTTCAGTAGTACTATTTACTACTTTTTTAACTTGAAACACAGACAAGCTTTTCTTCTGTTGTTTAAAATCTAAACTTTTAGTGTCTTTCTCCGCCTGAAGAACTCACTCAGTCATCCAGTTTTGAAAATTTTACATGAATCAATATTGGTAAAAAAAAAAAAAAAAAAAAGGAGGTTTTGTAGGACCAGTTCACCCACAAGTAAAAACAGATGGAGTCAAAAGGTACACAACAATTTAGCAACTTATAGAATCTGCACGCAACAAAATGATTACAATGGAAACTGCCAGACAAAGAAGTGTAGTTAAAGAGCTTTCAGTGACGCTTATACCACATGACATGGTGCAACATACTCACTTACAACACTGTCTGGGCTTCTGACTCAGTGGATCAAAATCTGGCTGCACATTTACCTTATAATGCACTAGCAATAAAAACAGCACACCAGAAGTCTGACTCCGCCTCTTCACTTGAAATTGAAGAGACACCAACACAACTGATGGGCAGGTAGATGTGGTAGAAACTGTTCCCCTGAGATTACAAAGCATAAACACTCTCAAAACTTCACATTTATTCAATGCAGACTAACAACAGACAATCTGCTTTTATATTATTCCACCAAGACGGTTTCAGCAAGTTCATTCAGTTCTGATAATAAATGATGGAATCATTCACACTCAACTGGATTGCTCTTTCTGTAATAATCACATGGAGAAATGATACAAACAGACTGAGACTAACACATTGATTGCATGAAACTTGTCTCTAATATTTGCAGGGGCCATGACAAAGCCACCAGTAAATCACATTACTCTGTGGTTTCTCATGTCTCCTCAGCAGTTAAAGTCAAGACTGAAAACTGGATCCTACTTTGGTTCCAATGATGCAATGTGGGGATATATATGCAGCTGAAGCAATGAACAACATGCTAGATTTTAGCATTCAAAGTGAACATCTGATGACATAGTTAGAGGGGTGGGAATCACAATCACAATGAGATACAGCATCCAATAATTGTTTTACTGCAGGACGTGTTGATACATCATCATATCTGATCAACTAAAACAGGGGGTCACAAACTTTTCACCCCATGACCAACAGACCACATCCCAAAGACTTGTGACCCCCAAGACTATAGGTGCCAAAGACTTGTGACCCCAAAATATAGACGTGCCAATAAGGATAACATTAAATAAATCAGAAATACACTCTATACATTGTTAATGTGGTAAATGACTATTCTAGGTGCAAACGTCCATCACTCCAGTGTTCTAATGGTACATTATGTTTGCTAATCGCGTTAGAAAGCTAATGGATGATTAGAAACATCTTGAAAACCCTTGTGCAGTTACGTTAGCACAGCTGAAAACAGTTTTGCTGGTTAGAGAAGCTATAAAACTGGCCTTTCTTTGAGCTAGTTGAGTATCTGGAGCATCACATTTGTGGGTTCGATTATACTCTCAGAATGGTCAGAAAAAGAGAACTTTCATGTGAAACTCCACAGTCTATTCTTGTTCTTAGAAATGAAGGGTATTCCATGCGAGAAATTTCAAAGAAAATGAACATTTCCTACAACGATGTGTACTACTCCCTTCATAGAACAGCACAAACAGGCTCTAACCAGAGTAGAAAGAGAAGTGGGAGACCCCGGTGCACAACTGAACAAGAGGACGAATACAGTAGAGTCTCTAGTTTGAGAAATAGACGCCTCACAGGTCCTGAACTGGCAGCTTCATTAAATGGTACCCGCAAAACGCCAGTGTCAATGTCTACAGTGAAGAGGATGCTGGCCTTCTAGGCAGAGTGGCAAAGAAAAGGCCATATCTGAGACTGACCAATAAAAGGAAAAGATTAATATGAGCAAAAGAACACAGACATTGGACAGAGGAAGATTGGAAAAAAGTGTTATAGACAGACGAATCAAAGTTTGAGGTGTTTGGATCACACAGAAGAAGATTAGTGAGCTGCAGAACAAGTGAAAAGATGCTGGAAGAGTGCCTGACGCAATCTGTCAAGCATGGTGGAGGTCATGTGATGGTGTGGGGCTGCTTTGGTGCAGGTAAAGTGGGAGATTTGTACAAGATAAAAGGGATTTTGAATAATGAAGGCTATCACTCATTTTTGCAACGCCATGCCATACCCTGTGGACAGCGCTTGATTGGAGCCAATTTCCTCCTACAACAGGACAATGACCCAAAGCACACTTCCAGATTATGCAAGAACTATTTAGGGAAGAAGCAGGCAGCTGGTATTGAGCTGTTGTGGGAGCAGCTTGACCGTATGGTACGCAAGAAGTGCCCATCAAGCCAATCCAACTTGTGGGAGGTGCTTCAGGAAGCGTGGGATGAAATTTCTTCAGATTCCCTCAACAACTTAACAGCTAGAATGCCAAAGGTCTGCAATGCTGTAGTTGCTGCAAAGGGAGCATTCTTTGATGAAAGCAAAGTTTGAAGGACAAAATTATTATTTCAACTAAATCATTATTTCTAACATTCTCAATGTCTTGACTATATTTTCTATTCATTGTGTAACTCATTTAATAAATAAAGTGTGAGTTTTCATGAAAAACACAAAATTGTATGGGTGACCCCAAACTTTTGAACGGTAGTGTAGGCGCCAAAGACTTGTGACCCCCAAACTATAGATGTGCCAAAGACTTGTGACCCCCAAACTATAGGTGCCAAAGACTTGTGACCCCCAAACTATAGATGTGCCAAAGACTTGTGACCCCCAAACTATAGGTGCCAAAGACTTGTGATCCCCAAACTATAGGTGCCAAAGACTTGTGAACCCCAAACTATAGGTGCCAAAGACTTGTGACCCCCAAACTATAGGTGCCAAAGACTTGTGAACCCCAAACTATAGGTGCCAAAGACTTGTGACCCCCAAACTATAGGTGTGCCAAAGACTTGTGACCCCCAAACTTAAGACGTGCCAAAGACTTGTGACCCCTAACTTTAGGTGCCAAAGACTTGTGACCCCCAAACTTGATGGGCCAAAGACTTCTGACCACCAAACTTTAGGTGCCAAAGACTTGTGACCCCCAAACTTAAGACGTGCCAAAGACTTCTGACCACCAAACTTCTGTGCCAAAGACTCGTGACCCCCAAACTATAGGTGCAAAAGACTTGTGACCCCCAAACTTTAGGTGCCAAAGACTTGTGGCCCTCACACTATAGGTGCCAAAGAGTTGTGACCCCCAAACTTTAGGTGCCAAAGACTTGTGGCCCTCACACTTTAGGTGCCAAAGAGTTGTGACCCCCAAACTTTAGGCGCCAAAGACTCGTGACCCCCAAACTTTAGGTGCCAAAGACTTGTGACCCCCAAACTATAGGTGCCAAAGACTTGTGACCCCCAAACTATAGGTGCCAAAGACTCGTGTCCCCCAAACTGAACTTGCCAAAGACTCGTGTCCCCCAAACTATAGGTGCAAAAGACTTGTGACCCCCAAACTGAACTTGCCAAAGACTCGTGACCCCCACTGTCCCTCAAAGTGATTAGACGTTGCTTCATTCTTCATTTGGCTGGTGTGAAGAATATCAGCCTACCTGCATGCACAGGTGCTTCCTGTGCTGTTATGAATCAACCTGCTGCTTTTGTCAATTAACTGTTAACTCAAGCCTGATTTATACTTCTGCGTCACATTGACAGCGTAGCCTACGCTGGATTTCTGCTTAGCTTCCGTACCTATGCAGAGGCCTGCGTACGTAGCTGACACACACCTCCTCCAAAATGTAACTACGCACCGAATCGACACGGGCCACAAGCCCTGTGATTGGTCTGCTTGGCGGCATTGTATTTTCCACATTTACAGGACTACCGGGATTCACGCACATCTGCCGTGTATTTCATCTCCTCCCCTCTATTCTTCATGTAATCATGTCTGTATGATAAACAGCAACATGTATCAGCTGTAGATTAACATAACACGCTCTGAATCTCTGTGGAAAAGTAAACAGAGATCGTAGCGGGGCCGGAAGCAGGCGACCGGCTATCAGAGAGACCACACTGCCCTCAAGTGCTTTGGCGGAAAATTGGTGCAGGTCACGGACACGTTGACGCAGAAGTATGTGGTGCTTACAACCACTTTGACCACTGCTGCGTAGGGGCGACGCAGAAGTACAAACCAGCCTTAATCCTAACCTCAGGAATCATCTGGCAAAGAAGAGAGGCAGAAAACTAATCAACATTTTTATTTGAAAGGTTTATTTCAAATTTAACTACAAATTTTCTCAATATTTTTTACAATGAAAGGTAAAATACACCATTTCAGATACTTCAAAAAAAAGTATTCTGGAGGACATCTCCCAACCCCCCAGGGGGTCCTGACCCACACTTTAGGAATCCCTGAACTACAAGACAACAAAGTGCCCCAAAGAGGTGGTTGTGATTTATGTTGTTCGCATCAACACATGAATCATGAATTAGTGACACAGTGAGTCAAACTGGTATCCTTATAAAATTAAAACACTATTATGGTTCCACCACTGCAGCAGCTACATCACACAGGTCAGCGGGACTATAAAGCCACATTGATTGCTTACTACCAATAAACCTCAATATTGGCTATAACAACTATGGTCATGGATGCAAAAATCCTCCAACATAAAATCCAAGTGTCTGACATTTATAAACAGAACCCCAAAGCAGTCAGACATCCATACATGTTCTTGTAATGTGTACATTTTGGTCCTGAGTTCTCCAGATACTGACTCTTCTTCTCCTGTGACAGTGACTCTGTTTCAGCTGCTTTCCTGAGACCTCCACGTCTTGTAACCTTAGCATAAGAAAGCTGCTTGTCCCATTGTAATGGGCGCATGTATATCATTATCTCAAAAATGTTTCCTTGTGTAAACCAGATACTTCTCTGACAATCTATAAAACGAAAGACCAAGCAGGTCACTGTGATAGGCCAGACTCCAACATGCCATGCTGCCAGTGCCCTCACTTAAGAAGTAATGAAGCATACTGCTAGTTCAACACTGTGAGATACATGAGTAGAGATCTGGAGAACTTATCACAGGAAAACAATGGAGATAAAATTGATGCATGTCTGCTTTGGGCTTCAGTAGATCTGCGTACTGCCAACAAATCCCCAAATCTGCTATGACACCTAAACAGTTAGGACTCAGAAGGAACCAGACACTGTTATCTAGTGAACTTGACACTTCTGAAATATTAAATCCAAGTGGATTACTTTTACACCCACATAAACTACGACACCGATTCCCTGTGGGACCCTAGGATGGTCCCCGGACCCCTGTTTGAAAACCGGAGGCAAGACCTCCTGCAAGATCAACCTCCTGTATGATGGTCCAGCCCCCCGAGTGTTGCACAGGCCATCCACTGCATATTGTAATGGGTTGATGAGGTCCATATGATCCATGTTAAAGAATGACAAGGCTGGGTCAGACTAAGAGAGACCAGGTCCGACCTTTAGATCAGTTTAGTGACACCAGCTGATGCTACGAGCTAACCAGCTACTCTATCAGACGAGCTAAAGAGACTGAAATGTTAGCTTGGTTTTACTGGGATGAGCATCATTACGCCACTTTTAAGCAATCCAGAAATATTGATCAGCTCCAAGCGAGTTAGTTTGAGCAGATATTGTTGAATGCACGAACTGCGTAGTGTGAAATGTTGAATATAAGCCAGTGACAGCAGTGACACGTCGCCCTGATGATGCTAACTAGCTAGTGTTGTGAAGGATGCAGAGGCCGCTGGATTCGGAGCTCCTAGACCTCAAGGGTCCCTCCACAAAACCCCAGAAACAGGAGACATTTACCGTCATGTTGGGACGACAGCGGGGGTCCCGGGGCCTGCTCGGCCATGGTTTCCTGAGGGGGGCTTGAGGCTAGAACCAGGAGAGTAGGATAAGCGCTAGGAGTGTCCAAGAAAACAGGCTAACATCACAACTAGTGTGAAGCGCGAGATAGGAGAAGAGCGCAGCTTACCTTTCAAAGTAAAACAAAATCGTCACTGTTCTGTGATCCGGACCGGGTACCTAGGGTAAGATTAGTCAATACATAAACAAAGAGCACTACAAAGAAATACATTATAATCACCATCTCCGAGTCACGGTCGGCTCTTTAAGCATTTCACAATTATCTTCCATCTGATGCTATTGTTATGCTTTTATTTTGAAGGAAATCGGACATTTCCTGCCAGAGTCTGTTCAAGTTCGGTGTCTTTATGAATCCGGTGTCACCTTTCAAAATAAAACAGGTAATGTTACACTTTTTGTTTTACAGAAATGAAAAGTGACAAGTTCCACAATCAGACTTAGTTACCTCTGATCAGGGGCGTCGTAGTGGGGGGAAAAGTGGGACTGACTACCTAGGGCCCAAGTGGGAAGGGGGGCCCTTAATGGGCCTGAAATAAAATGGGTTTACTAATAAGCTTTTAATTTGTTTTGTTATAACTGCAATAAGATAACTAAAATTGTCTGAATAAATAAAAAAAACATTCAGAATTCCTTTCTTGAATTACTTACCGGCTCTGTGAGATGCACGTCTCATGCCTAAAGGGGGGAATTGTCATATTTTCATATAGCATCAAGTGTGGCTGAATCTGATTGAAAGTAAACTGTATGTTTTTTAGAGTTTTATTTTACTTCATGAGGTTAGATTATACCAAGTAATGCCCCTTTGTTGTAATTCAACAATTCACTTGGCTTCAAATAATCTTGTTTACTGAGGTGGACAGTCTGAAGGTCAATATTTTGCAGTTACATTTGGAGAAATTGTATAAAAAAATATTGATATGTAGCTTAGATTTGAGTCAGTTAACCAGGATAGTTTCAAGCATATATTTTTGTTTAATGCAAATAAACCAGTATTATAGCAGCAATGTTATATTTTATAGGGTTGGCTGTGGTGATGGGGCCCACTGAGATATCTCTTCAGGGGGCCCAGAATTCCTGGTGACGCCCCTGCCTCTGATACATAAAGGTCTTAAACAACTATTCATTAAAAAAGACAATAATATTTCACATATCACAAATACATTTTACAGAACAAAAATACATTTTACAGAACAAAAATACATTTTACAAAACACAAATACATTTCACAGAGCACTTGTTTGTTTTAACAACAACAATTTTATTTAGTCTATTGATTCCCATTGACTATATAATAATAATAATAATAATAATAATAATAATAATAATAATAATAATAATAATATAATTAATTATAACAAACAGGAAGTAAAAATCAAGAAACTTGTAAATTAATGTATGTTTCTCCCCAGTTTTAAAATGAAATGTCAGTGAAAAAAATGAAAAACAGTAAAAAATGTTTGCTGAAACTGACCAACTCTACAATATCATCACAAAAACAAAACAAAGAAACAAATTTCTTAGTCTCAAAGCAGACTTACACGCCTGGTATTCCTTTGTATTTATTGTACACCCACAAACCCATGCACACACACATGCGCATGAACACACACAGATGCTGTAGTCACTGTGGCATGGCAGAGGGTGGGGGTAGTTCAGTCTCAGCCTTAATGTTTCTGAAGTGAACTACGTAAATGAGCAACATGCAAATACAAAACACGATGACTGCTGCCATATCACATCCTCCATTTTTACAACCCATTTACTAAAATCGACACACTACTTTAACCCAACTGTGAAGCCATCAGCTGAGGTAAGGCACATCCTCAGTATTTCAAATTAGAAGCTACAATGTAGTTAATCCATTTATATCTAAAGGTATTATCAAATTATTCAAAACTACATTACTGTATCTGGAATATATTGATATCCCGACATTAAAGTTAACTACATTCTCAAGAAATACATATAAAAACGTATGTTTGGGAATCATTCAAAATATGAAAGTCCCTTAATTATTGGGAAAATAATAAACTCTTCCATGAGTATCCAAGTCTTATTTCTGAGTCAGCAGAATGAGTAAGGATTGCCACTTTGTTGACGTGTTTTTGCTCAAAGTTGGAAGGAAGCTATTGAAAAGACAGGATATGGGGCATGCAGATAAACAGAGAGATGGGCATTTTTACGCTCTGGCCATAAAGATAGTTGGAGGTGAATACATCTCTGTGGCCTAAACATAAAATTAATTCAAAAACTGCCGCCCTCGTTCATGTTCATGACAACTTATCAGTGTCTTAGCTTTTAAGTTTGTTACCAGTGAGGGGAGTCAGACTTCCTCACATGAAAAAGTCCCTCAAGCTTGTTGTTTCTCAGAATGCTCGGCTAAAACCCAAAATAACTTTTGACATAGTCAAACCAACCCAAAAGGGGAAGTGGTGCATGGGTCGTCTTTCCGATTCACGCTGCTGTCTACTGAAAAGCAGCAGCTCTTATTGTCTCTTTTCTGACAGCATTAATGTGATCTTCTTCTCTTTAATCCTCTGTGCTGTTGGGCAGGGTGACCATGGATCTTCTTCCTCTAACCATGATATGGGTGATCATCGGGATGATTTTTGTGAGTGTGGTGATCAGCGTCATCTTCATCCTCATCAACAAGTGCATTTCAAAAAGAGGTAGGATGAACCTCCACTCAACCCTTCTCTGAGAAGCCTCGTCTTTGCATGAAAATACAGAACTGTTTACTTCTTCTCTTTGTGATTTTTCACACTGCTTTATCTTTTCATCTCATTAACATCGAAATGCCTCCTTTTCTTTTTTTTACAGAGGAGAACAGCCTGTAATACATGCATCATCAAAGCTGTATATATTCAAGCATGATAGATTATATTATTTTACAGTTTAATACTTCTTCTAATACACTTAAATTAACCAAGTATATTAACCCAAGTTTGGTATTTAAGTTCACTTTGGACTTCTTCACTTTGTTTAAACTTGGGTTAATTTGGAGATACAGATTATTAAACCTATAAAATAAAATATTTCCAATATAAAATGATGAACTTTACTCATCAATTGGAAAATAATATTGAATATAGTTGAATATAAATAAAGTATTATAAAGATCTCAGTCATGACTCTGCACAGTTTGTGGTGTGTGTTATCTCACAATAATCTTGTGATAAGATAATCAAGGACTTAAGTGTTTCACAAACACACAAAAGCATGAAGAAAAAAAGATACAGGAGTTAAACTACAACAGCAACATGTAGTTTTACTATTACAGGAATTTTTATTCCAAAAGAGTCCCTACATGAGTTTATTTAGATAAAAGTCTGATTGTTGGTCAGTTAGTCAGCAACCACAGAGATGGTGGAGTGCGGAAACCTCAGTCGATCAGCAGTTCCTGTGAAACTCAGATCAGTTCATCTGGCACCAACCACCATGCCTCTTCCCTGTGACTCCATGTTATCCTTTATTCTCTATATGTGTGCTCCTTCAACTGACCGGCACCTGAGAGCGCAGGTTGGCTGTGCATGGAGAATCCTGTAATTCACTTTTCTCTCTCTCTGATGCTTGGTTTGAACTCAAGCAGGTTGCCTTGACCGTATCTACATGCCTAAATGAGTTGCTGCTGTGTGATTGGCTGATTAGATATCAATGTTAACCAGCACTTGAACAAGTGTACCCATAGATCACAGCGAGGACCCAGAATCTTCTCCCAGAGGATTAAAACTGAAACTCTGGACGAAGACTCTGGGTCACTATTTTCTGTGCCTGTCTAAGATCAGACTGCTCATAGATGGCTTGGAGGTATGGGTGTGTTTTGACTCCCATCATTTCATTCCAATCTGTACAAGATGGGAAATTATTTCAGCTGAACAGACAATCAGAATCAGAAAAACTTTATTTATCCCTGGGGAAATTCAAGTGACCAAACCAGGCTGTTATGCCTTATTGAATAATATATGTATAATAGTAACTTAAACTTCAGTTTAACACCTTCAGTCAACATGGAAATATATCCAATGTTGTAGTCTGGGGCAGAGACTATCAATGTGGGCCCTCCAGCTGAAAGCAATATCAATATAAACCCTGAGGTACTTACTGTATATGAGCCAGCCTGTGTTCATCATGGAGGCACTCACTCCCCTCAGATCAAACCCCATCTCCTCAGTCTTCTCCATGTTTGGCACAAAGCAGTTTACATTGTGCACAAATCTCTCTCACTTAGCGTGATGGACAGAAGCAGTGCAGCCTCTGTGCATGTCGCCTAGGATAGCTGTATCATCTTATAACCTGATGACATATTTGTTAAGGTAATGAGTCAGAGGTCTTCTTATTCAACATGTGGCTTCAGTGTTATGTGCAGAACAAACACAGCTATAATTGACGACCACACTATGAACAGTGGTTAGAGGTCTTTGTGTGCAACAGCATCTACGCTTGCAGAGTCACATTTGTCCACAGACTTTACGATCTATAACACAGAAATCCTAATCATGCACAACCATCAGGCATTACAAACCGAATAACTGTACAACAATTATTATGTCAGTGAAAGAAGATGTTTGTCCTTAGTCCAAGTGACGGCACGTCAGGGTCACCACAGTCTTTAAATATTTGATGAAAAGCTGTCGAGAAATGAGTGCCAGACAAGTAGACACAGACTAAGTTTATTTTTAATGACTTCTCTTTATGTTGGGTTACTCTCTCTTCTGTTTTCTTAAGGCTACATAATAATTGATGTTGCCCACATTTCAAAACCTGTCAACCAAAGTCTGAGTTTTGGTTTCTTTGTGGGATCAATTTTGGCCTGACGTCCCTCAATGTTGCATTTATGACCTCAGTTCTTACAAAATGACAGTGTCTTGCATGTTCTCGAAGAACTTAACAGACTTTGGTGTTAACTGTTTCTCTGTGACACCACATCTCATCAAATATACGTAGAGGGGGAGGAAGACGTGACAAACTAAAATCAGAACGAAAGAGGAACTGCATTTCTTTTTTTTTCAGACAAGGATGAAAAAAAGACAGTGTACTGGACCATATATTTCTTACATTTAACGTCCAATACAAACATTTTCTCATGATGTTTTGAAGTTATAACTTAGAGTGTTGTTTAAATAACAGGAAATACACTTACTTAATCAGATGTAAAACTTTCCTGCCAAGAGTTAAATGGAGAAAAAGCTCCAGCCAGAAACAGCCAACCGGAAATATTGTCTTCACCATATTGTCTTACCAGAGAGGTAACTAAAGAGGTGTTTTTTAAATGGCAAAGGAAGAAGTACAATATTTCTGTTTAACTGAGCTATTAGTCATGGCCACAAGGTGCTGCTCACGAATGTTAGAGATCTTAGTCAGGTAAACCCTCTACCTGTCCCCTGAGGTCCGTAGCCTGAGTGTAATCCATCCTCTCCTTCGAAGTTCACATCAACTCTGTCACTAAATCCCACTTCTCTTGTGGGTGCTCACCTGCAACAAGCCCTGACATCCCATCACCCCAACCCAAATCCACCTTCACTGTCTCCCAGTAAAATCCTGCATCAGTTACAAAATACCACTCCTCACCTACAAATCCCTCACACTCTCACCCCTCAGTATCTCTGTGACCTCCACTCACACATACCTATAACGTTGCATTGAATGGATATACTTTATACATTTGGGCTGTTACAGAGCAGAGTCAGGTGTATGTGTGTCTGATGGCCCCTGACTTGGAGCAGGTGTGGGAATCTGATATATATATGCTCTTTGGCTGTTTTTTAAACTGCTATACTAGCAGTATGTATTGATTTGGCCAAAATTCAGTATGTAGTATGTGAACAAGAGCAAAATCTGCAGTATGCCAAAACTTCCTAGATTGATTAAGGAAATTACTCAGTATGCATCGGACCAGTCTCCCTCGTATACTGTTCCCACAATGCACAGCACTAAGGTTTTGCTTTTTCTTTTCTTTTCTTTTTTTTTGATGGGGGCAGGCACTCTGTTTTTAGATGTTGTGAAAACTATTAAATTCCATATAAACCACTTATTAACTTTTTAAATCACAAGTGGATGCTAAAAAAAGCAGTTTCTCTATCAGCTTGGTCGCTGTTTACTTCCAACAGAACAGTCATACTACATACTACCTTCAAAAGCAATATGCAGTATGCAGTACATACTGCATACTGCGTTTGTAGGTAGTATGTAGCAGGCCGTTTCAAAAACAGCCTTGGACTCCAGTGCTCTGTGCTGACTCATTGGCTGTTTTCGAAATCTCCTGCTACATACTACCCACGAATGCAGTATGCAGTACGTGCTGCATACTACATTTGAAGAATTGGTTTCTATGGATTATATACATTTTCACAGCACCTAAAAATTGAGTGACCCCCTTCAAAAAAGGAGAAAAAAGTGAGATGTTAGCGCTGCGCATTATGGGAAACAGTACTCGAGGGAGACTGGTCTGCTGCATACTGAGAAATTTCCCGAATCCAGTTAGTTTTGGCACACTGCAGATTCGCCCTTGTTCACATAAAATATACTGAATTGTGGCTAAATCAGAACGTACTACTAGTATAATAGGCGGTTTCGGAAACAACCATTGGCTCTCATCCTGAGATAGTGAGAGGATCTTCTCTGTGTGGCCTCTGTGTTTTGTTGTTTGCTGAAGCACCACGAAAACTCTCCTGTGCCATTTACTCTCCTCTTGTCACAACAAGAGAACAGTTTTGTTGATGTTGGGCAGGTCTTTACTTCAGTCTTTTCTCTTCTGAGGCATCTCGAGTAGCCATAGTCAAGGCGTTTCCTTATACTCTGGTTTTCTGTCAAGCCGTCTGTTTGAAGGCACCTCTTTGTGTTGGTCTTCTTTGTTCTGGTTTTTCTCTGTCCTTTCGATCACTTGTAATTGAAATTACTTTTGGAAGCTCTATGGTCCGCATTTGTGTCCCAAACCGCCTCACCTTGACAATCACGTCAATAAAAAGACCTCAAAGGCATACCCAGTAATGTGTATGCTTCTAATGTGCTCTTTGGGCCTTCACGTTGACGGTGTTTTTCAAATGAAATTGAAGTTTCCAATAAATGAGGTGAGCAGCAAACATTAGTTTCACTTTCGGTACCTGTTTCTATTTATTCAGCTGAAAAACCCAATAAACTTTAATCAGGAACCACAGAACGGGAAGAGAAACTAAACCACACCAGATTGTCAGTGTAACCGAGTGAGAATTACTCTGATCCTTTCACTGCAAAGCATAATTATAATTGTATGATTTGCTATTATTAGAGGCCCCCTCTGGATTTGATTAGCTTAGATGAAACTTTAATGATCCCTGTGGGTAAACTGAGCTGCAGCAGTGAAGACAGCAGCTCACTGATGGTTTAGTGTAAGAATAAACAGAGCAAATAGAGGGTATGGAACATGCAGCTACAATGTATAGATTGTGCATATGAAAATGTAATGACTGTATGTTTATAGATGAATGCACAAATATGAGCAGCTGATGTGATTTGATCATAATGATGTCCTACATAGAGCATCATTATCATATGCTCTGAAAATAATCTTGCTGTATTTATTTTCCTCCTGGTTTGTAACAACATGATCCAGTGTCATACTCCTGCTGAGCTGTTAATGACTCAACCACAAGGACTTTTCTTCTTCCTGTAGCTTAACTTCTTCTTAATCTTTTTTTCTCACAGGCAAACACAAAATAACAAACCCAAGTCTTCAGAAAGGAACTGCCTTCAAAGTCAGGTAATGTTTGGTTATGTGAAACTAATCCACTTTCAAGCATCTGTAACTCATATTACCAAGTCATATTCTTTATTTCTTTAATTAATCCTAAATGTAAGTGTAAAGATTTTGTTGTGTTCACACCTGGTTTGTGTGCTGGCAGGAAAATGAGTTTGTCTATTACACCCTGTTGACTCCCATAAAAACCTAAATTTTCCTGCTTTTGCTTTTTTTTTAATGAATTAAACAACAGAGGATTATACCAGACATATATTGCTAATGAACTGATATCCTATTTGAAGTGTGAAGAACACTGACCTCAATGACAGAACGGCTACCCCCAGAACTTACTGAAGACATACTGACAGAGTTCATGTTCCCTTTAAAACAATTTAGTTATTCAAATAAGCCCCTAATAGCTTGAATTTGAATTTAAACTTATCTAAAACAGCAGCTGACATACTGAACTCCCAAAATAACGCTTTTTGTCTGCACTTAGTTTAGCACATTACATACAAATATATCAAGTACACCCGAAATGATATTAACTTTAGTATACTTCTTTTTCACCTGGGGTGTAAAGGGAGTAAAGGGTCCCTTGTTCATAAACAGCTGGGAAATAACTAGTAGTTTATTAAAATGATTATCTTTAGCTTCACTTAGCTTTCCACTTGTGTATTGGAGAGACATTTTCCAACACACACTTTTGCTTTTAGTTGGTAAAATACTGAGTTTAGAGGTAAAAAAAAAAACTTGATTCTTTACGACTACGTTAAATACAATTTGTAAAAAAAAATGTAAAAAAAAAAAAATAAGAGAGGAGACCAACTTAAAATCTAATTATATCCTTGCTAACATTAGCCAATTGATAGGCGCGGTAACACTTTACAATAAGGGTCCCTTAATTAGCGTTAGTTAATGCATTATTAAGCATTAATTAACAGTTTAATAATAGTTTAATAATCGTTATAATGTATTACCCAACATTAACTAACACATTAGTTAATGCATTAATAAGCAGTTAATTAATGTCCACTGCTCAGAGTTAATAAATACATTACTAAGCATTAATAAAAGTTACAAAACTTAATTAGTTAACCATTAGTGAATGCTTTCTGGACCCTTATTGTAAAGTGTAACACATGCATCACTTAAGTAACACATTATAAATGCTAAACTGCCTCATAAGCATAAGCATAAGCGTGTGCATCACTTTTAAGTGTCCTCTGGAAACACTTCTGTTGTGTTGCTGTCTATTTGCAGCGCGTTTTTCTAATGTATTGTGTTGTGGTCTTTGCATCGCGTTTTCTAAATGCTGCGCATGTGTTGTCAAATTGATGAAGATGTTTTCTTAATTTTCTTGTGTTTTGTCTTTTTGCATGTGTTTTCTTAAGTTGCAGTGCTGTGAGCTCTCAGGGCCACCGTACTTCTCTGTGCCAGTTGAGATGTTATCTGTGATTATCTGTTTTATTCTAAATAAAATGTGTAAAATTCTTTACATGTGTTGCTTCAACTACATTTCAACTCATTTTGCTTCAGCGTATGTGTTACCTAAGGGATACATGTGTTACACTTTACAATAAGGGTCCAAAAAGCATTCACTAATGCTTAATTATGGTTAAGTAATGCGTATGAGGCAGTTTAGCATTTATAATGTGTTACTTAAGTGATGCATGTGTTACACTTTACAATAAGGGTCCAGAAAGCATTCACTAATGGTTAACTAATTAAGTTTTGTAACTTTTATTAATGCTTAATAATGTATTTATTAACTCTGAGCAGTGGACATTAATTAACTGCTTATTAATGCATTAACTAATGTGTTAGTTAATGTTAGGTAATACATTATAACGATTATTAAACTATTATTAAACTGTTAATTAATGCTTAATAATGCATTAACTAACGCTAATTAAGGGACCCTTATTGTAAAGTGTTACCGATAGGCGCTAAAGATTAGCTTACATATTAAACCATAGACTGTATAAATAATGGACTTAGTATCCGTGACGTCGCTCCTTTTGTTCCTGAGCAACCAACTCAACCAAATTTAGTGTGAGGTAAAGAGGCAGGGTTTGAGCCTCTCAGCCAACAGCTATGTGTTCCTGCCTGTCAGTCAAGTCAGTCATGTCCTTATTTGGGAAAAACTCGTAATCTTAATATCTTCTGAACTGTCGCTTTAGAAAAATGTTTAACCCCTGTACAGTGTGTGCCGGTAGAGAAATTTTCTACGTAGACCCAAGCTGTTTTTTGAACCAGGCTGTAAACATGTTTATTAATGCTGCAAACATCATCACACCTTTTTTTGAAATGCTGTGAATGTGGTTTCCGGTGTTTCTGCGGCCAGTCTCAAGTGGATGCTTAAAACTGCAGTTTATAACACTTCTGCATGGGCTTCATGTTTTGAAACTGGAGATGTTAACGTGGTATCTCTATAAGTGTTACTTATAAAGAAATCTAGACTAGCTGTTCTTTTTTCAGTCTTTGTGCTTTTCTAAGCTAAGTACTTGATGTAGTTTTATATTTATCAGACACATAGGCTTATTTAATATCAATCCTCTCTTCTGCAAGTCATTTTATTCACAAACTGTGTCTTAAAATCAGGGTATCCTCATTAACATGACCATAAAACTAATGTTTCATTTCTTGACCTCACAGCAGCAACAAATACCAGGAGACGAACCTTAAAGGCAACATCCCATCTTTGCCTCCTCGGACACAGTTTCTCACAGCAGGCAAGGCTTTTTATTGGATGTCTGAATGGATTATATAATACAGTACTACCCATCAAACCCCCCCCCCCCCCCCCCCCCCCCCCCCAACCTCTTATCTTCCTCTCACGTTCACAACATTATCACGAAAACTGCAAATAAAACCTTTAAATCTATCTGCTATTTGACGATAAGCCAAAATCTAGGAGGAAAAAGAGGATTATTTTTGGGGCTCACATGAGTTTGTCAAAAAATAACACGTGACCACTAATGACAGAAAAATTAGGCAACATGAAGAGCAGTGAAATATAAACCTCCAACCACAAAAAACTGGAGTCAGATCCAGTCAAGAACCACATATTCTCCTCCAAACTGTGGTTTCTGTACCAACAATGATCCATGTGTCACAAATTCACACTGTGAGGAATAAAAATGATGTTCAAAGTGAGGCTGAACAAATAAAGTGCCAGTACTTTTACAAATCTTGCCAAAATATTTGGATTTCTTTGGAACTACTTTGTTTCCATTAACTAAAGGAACTCCAGTTTTCCTCCAGACTGTAGAGGCAAACCGAGTGTGAAGGAGAACAAGACTTCTTTTCTGTAAATCTTGTAGACTGTAGAATAATAACTTTCTGCTTATAAAATCATAGACTCTAAAACATGGACGTAGTCTCAATGACGTCACCCACTGGATCCTGAAAAGGCACTCTCTTCACCATGTTGAATATGCTGACTAAACTTAACTCTTGGTCAACCTGGAAACAGATCCAGAGGTGGAGTGGGTGGTCAACTTGGCCACGCCACTAACTTACAAATATATGCATAACTCTTAACCGAAATGCACCATTCTCTGATTATATTTGGATTAAACAAAAAAGTGCTTCTTCCTTTAGGACAAATTTAGCCCATGACTGTGTATTTATATATACATACAAGCAACTTCCAGGCTTGAAATAAGAAGTCAATGTGGAAGTATAAAAAACTGCAGTTCCTTAAATGCAGCTTGAGGTGAGCTGTAAAAGGCAAGGAATCCCCATTAGCACCATGTTAAGATGGCCGTTTTTACAGGAGAATAAAGTAGAGGGGCTTTATACTAGAGGGTTTATCACAACATTTAACACTTTCATCAACACTTTAACCATAGCAATGTAGGAAACACTTACATAGGGGCTCAGCGTTACTTTCTATACTAGTCATTTCTGTGATAAGCTTGCTAAAGTGTGTTTAAGGCTAATTCGTTTTCTTGATTTTTCATGTCAATAACTTGAGTCTGACCAGAGGAGGAAGGAAAAGTCAGCAAAAATCAACATTTGTTTCATATTTCCAGCCACATTAGCAGCTAACTACTACTCCTAGCTTCTTAGCATTGAGGCAACCAGCTGATGCAATAGATCAAACTGGAGTGATACCATCAACATCACTGAAATCTTCCAACACGCCACTAATTTTTAAAGATGTATTCTTACACTATCTCCCTGGATGCTGATAAAATGTTTAATATAGAGTATAAAATGTATGGTTTCAGAGGCCCAAAGCTATGAAAATCTGGCTGAGGTACCCAACTACGAGCAGAGCATGCCGGAATATGAACAGAGCGGGCCAGACTACGAGCAGAGCAAGCCAGACTACGTGCAGAGCATGCCTGACTACGAGCAGAACGGGCCGGACTATGTGCAGGGCATGCCGGACTATGAGCAGAGCGGGCCAGACTACGTGCAGGGCATGCCTGACTACGAGCAGAGCGGGCCGGACTACGTGCAGGGCATGCCTGACTACGAGCAGAGCCGGCCAGACTACGAGCAGAGCATGCCAGACTACGAACAGAGCATGCCAGACTACGAGCAGGCCCTGGCTGAGCTGCCTGATTATCTGAATATAGAGGATGAGGAGGTAATTCTTCCCCCTCTTCTACCATATCATGATGCAGATCCAACAGCAGACAACGCTTCCAGTGAGGACTATGATGACATTGGAGGTGAGGATGGAACCCAGGATGAAGAGGACTACGATGATGTGGGATAAAACTGGGAGGGAGATTACAGTCTGAGAGACATTTTTGAAGTTCATATATCTGGATCCTGCTGCAGAGATCATGATGACGACTTCTCCACAGATTTGATTAATATTAAGAGAGACCAGCGGGAGATGAAATGAATGTGCACAAGCTTAATAAAGAGATAAGTGGACTAACAGCCAAATGATGTATATAACTGTTCTAATAATTGTCTGAAATCATAAACGTCTGTTGTGATTTGATCTGCTGCATATAAAAAGTATCTGCTGATAAAACAATGCTCGCCTGTCTTAATAAAGTTCTAGTTTTAAAATTCAGATTTTATCCCTTTTATTAAAAGAGCCACTCTCACAGTCTGAACAACAGGGACTTTAATTATGTTTCCAGAAACTGGTCCGCTCCAATAAAAACTGTGTTTGCTGTCAATTTAAGTAGTGCATTAAAATAAGATTTATTCATAATGTAAGATAATATCCGTGCCTGATGGTGTAACTCTTATTATAATCTATATTCACCTGTAAGATAAACCCTGAGTAAGGAAAAACACTTTGCATTGAGAAACGTCAGCTGACAAACTGATTATCTTTGACATTTGTAATTACAAAGATGTGCTCTGAGTTAGCATATAGATTGCATTAGCATAGAATTAGCTGTGATTTTGCATAATGTATGCCACTGAGAGTTTCTCAACAAGACTCACAACCTCCTGTGATCAGCACTGACTGCATCTGAGAACACTTTAATTTGGTGAACTGTGCCACCTCCTCGTGATTGACTCTACAACTTTCACAGAAACATTGGTTTTCTCTGGAGAGAAGCTTTTGTAGCAGATATCCAGTCACTACTAAAAAAAGGAGCAGTCTCTGAATTTATCTTCTACCTTTTGAGGATGATACATAATTATGCCCCTCAGAGCTACAGCCAACTTTGGGGGCTTCTGCTGTAGCCTTTGGTTAAAAACAGTAAGTTATAGAGACCTCAGATCAAGACTTACTTTTCAATTTGGATGATGGTTTACAATCCAACCGGCAATGGAGGAAGCAAGAACGTTTGTAAAATTGATAAAATGCAAAATCACTGTCAGATAATAACTGATGTGTCCCATTACTGTATCAAGTAGGGACATTACTCTCCACATAGTTCTCGTGCATACAGCACATGTCCACCAAATCCCCAGTGCACAGTACTATCATACTGTATAAATAATTCCTTGCATGGCCAGTTAAGGCCATGAATCCATCAGAAAGACCCATGATTTGTTGAAATACAAACACAGTCATGAGGTTGAGTCTAAAACTGGTAACTCACATATACATTAATCTCCCCTATAGTATTCAGAAGTACTGAAATGGACCATGGAGACTAGTTTTTACTGGGCTGCAAAAATGTTCAAGGGCCTGTGTCCACTTTGCTGCTGGTAGCACCTGTCGTTTATACAATCTGATGCAGTTCGGCATATCAGCACTCAGCATACCAGAAGTAGTTCAACCTTTTGAACGTGTCACGCAAGTCGATGTCAGTTCTCCATTACTGACCAATCATTATGAAGAAGGGGCTTGACTTCTACTATCAATTTGACAGAGGCTCTTATCGAGGAATAACTAACCACTCTAGTTTACTTGCATGTACGATTTCAACGTCTAATGCAGCAGCAAATGCTCCAACGTGATTTCAATTTGTTGTTTTCTTTGTGAAATTCTGCTGAATCAAAGCAAACACACATACAGATAATTTTACAACAGACTTTACAATCACTATAGTGCTGCGAGACAACTTTCATAACAGCAACAGTAAGCACTGTTGAGAAGTGCTCTGAAAATGAGTTCATGGGTGCTGCCAGCTTAAAAAATGCCATCAATGGACATAGGCCCTACTTCTGCTGTAAAAATTGACATTTGGGCCTGATGGGGCCTCCTTGGCTTTTAGAGCCAGCTTCATAAGAACACTCAAGGAAGAGCTGTGGGTTTTTTTTTCACCTTTTCATTGGTTTATTTTTAACACCAGAAGTTGCAGCTTGGATGGAAAGAATATGATTAAAATGTAGTTGAAGGAAGATGTTGGTGAAGAAGATCCAATTCTAATATTTGGCATTCAGGAGGGGTATAAATTGAAGGTTGCTGCTTGTATGTTTGGATGGATACCCTTAGGTGCTTCCAACTGCTTGGGGAGCATTTTCGAAGCAGAACTTTAGGTTTGTTGTGGCAAGAAAAGTACAAGGGTAAGTGATGACGTTACACTAAGAGTACTTGCACTGATCATACAGAGACTTTTATAGCAAATGTGTGTTTTTCCTGTACTGAATATCTGCTATGTAAATAATGAATTTCTCTCTATTGAAAAAACATATTTGAAAGCAGGGAACTATTTAAGACATATCAGTGCTTAAAATACCATTCCTCTTTTTAAAATGAATAATAAATGCTCTCTTGCTCATTTGACGTAATTTTCCCCGGAGGATTGTCTTTTCTTCGGCCTCTTGTTCCCTCTAGTTGGTTAAAAGTTATTTTGAATTTCATAGCAGTACTCATGGTCCTTAAGGAGCCTGTGACTTTACTTATCAAAATTGCTTGTGCTGTAAGAGATTAAAACTATTGAATTATGCAAAAGGGTAATGGTATCTCAGGTTATTTCACAAATCATAAGAAGAAAATGTCACAATTAGACCCTGGCCTGCAATAAAGAATCTTGTAGTACAAAGCTGGTCCGAGTACACAAATCCTATCCATGAGGTTGATCATTAGGACAACTATCAAACTTCAACAACACCCAAAGACTAAATTATCTCTGCAACACAACAACACAAACCACCTTGAACAATTTAACCTTGACTGTAGAAGAAATCATTCATACGTTGATTTTCAGTGAATTAAGAACAGATAGTGACAAGAATGAAGCCCCCCCCCAAAAAAGAGTCCCATTTTCATGCATGCTTGTGTAGTCTGAGACAGATCAGCTCAGAATGGAAATAGATTTAATCCAAATGTTCTGGATGTTAAGGGCTACTTTAACAAAACCTGCCACTGCTGGAAAATTGTGACACTTCCTCAGCTCAAAATGTAACACATATTTGAAATAAACACTGTTAAAGGAAATTTGTCTTGTCCCTGTAACTTGCTAAATGCCGCAAAGTGCTCTGTTCATGGTGGATTAAGATGAGATCAGACTGAGTCCTGTCTGTAAGATGGGGCTGGATCTTATCCTGTCTTGATGTTGGGTCTTTGTTAATAATAGAACATAGAGTACGGTCTAGACCTGCTCTGTTTGTAAAGAGTCTTCAGATAACGTTTGTTGTGATTTGGTGCTATATACATAAAGATTGATTGATTGAGATTGAACGACCTGTCTTGCCTTGTCAGTGCAAACCTGAGGGATCAGACCTGCTGTTTACTGTAATGTGTGGTGGCTCTAAATCCACCTTGTGTTGTCTGTCGTGAAGGTATATTGGCTTCATTTTTGGAGGAGGTGGAGTGGTGACACCCATCTTGATACAGAATGGTGTGAACAGTCATATTGGTATCTATGCAACTTCTACAGCACCTTAGACTTTTAATCTCACTTGGCTGTGCCCAATCCTGTCTAACATCTCTCTACAGACTCTTCTCTCTGCTTTTTCTCTTCTCTTTTCCTTTTCAAGTGTGGATATGATGGGGACGAGAACTGACATAGATGACGGGGCCCTGAGCTAACTACTGTACATATCCAAGGTGTTGTGGACCTAACCTGACGAAACACCAGCTTGGGGTGTGAGGGACATTAGGGGCCGTGTGGTTGGACAGTCACTTAATAGTAGAGTATTTAGGTATGAGGGTGTTTCTTCACTTAGCATCTACCCTTTTCATTTTCCTTTTCCTTTGAGCATAAGTATCATGTTTATTGAAACCTTGAGAAGAACCAGACTCATGTGAGACAGACATCTGCTGAGACTGAGTTGGAGAGAGGGATAGAGAGAGATGAAGAGAGAGAGAGATG
This sequence comes from Notolabrus celidotus, assembly GCF_009762535.1. Taxonomy (NCBI): domain Eukaryota; kingdom Metazoa; phylum Chordata; class Actinopteri; order Labriformes; family Labridae; genus Notolabrus; species Notolabrus celidotus. The sequence continues at coordinate 32,875,464 of NC_048276.1, read as the reverse complement.
ATAGTGGTGAGGCAGTAGTAGTTGTAGTTGTTGTGTTGGTTTGAAGCAGACTCCTAGTGTTTGTTACGTTTTGTATCTCCCTTCCTCCTGGACTCTGCTAATCTGCTGCCCACAGCCCTGTAGCCGCCACAACTGACGTCAGAGCTGTGAATTAGGGTGTTACAGCCCATTTCAGCTCCAAAGAATTAAATTGCTCAGAAAAATGACACTTGGACATAACTCAGCATGATAGGAAATAACTATAATGAAAGGAAACATTTATTTGATGTGTAACTTGGTTTTAGTCAATAGAGGAAGCTCTTAATGTTTTGGCGTCACTCTGTTGAGCTGTTATGTTGTCTATTTTTCTATATCAGTCATGGTTCACACTGAGATCACAACTCAGACAGGTATTGGCTTTAGGACCAAGATATAAAATCTATCACAAACAGAAAATGTAAGAGAATATACAACGGGCCAAAATCAGGATGAAAGCCATCAGATCCAATTCAATTTGAGCTAGTCACACTGTCTTAAAATAAACAATTCTGAGTCCAATGTGAGCAAAACAATCCAATATTTTAACATATTTTCCCGCAGCCTGAATGCAGCCTTTGTGTTGAAGTCCACTGGGTCTACTGTAACCGACACATTTTCCCAATCCAAAAAAACAGAGAAAGCGCCTTGTCCTGAAACCAGAGTTTATACATCTCACCACACTTTGGCAACATCTGCAGCAACAGTCAGCAGAAATGGTGAAGTGAGTCTCCTGCACCAACTGTACTGTAAGAAACCAAACCTGAGCTCATTTCCTGACTGCTTAAAGTCAATGGAGCTGTCAGAGGCAGTAACAGCAGAGGAGGAGGTTCTACTTTCATTACAAGGTTGAGTTTTACCATGAACATTTGGAAACAAGTACTTGATTTGCAGAAAAAAAAAGACTCCTCTGACTGATTTATTCAAACAAATTATTATTTTAATCACATGTTTGTTTGTTTTCCTTTTTAGAAATAACAAATCATCCAAAGAATGAAGAAACATGAATAATGAACACCCACCCAACCTCACACCAATTGGTGCACATCATCCCACACATCTCACATGAAACCACATATATACACACAGGAAATAGATGTACACAAAGGACACAGATGAACCCACAGGACACATATATACACACAGGACACATATATACACACAGGACACATATGTACACACAGGACGCATATATACACACAGGACACAGATGTACACACAGGACACATATATACACACAGGACATAGATGTACACAAAGGACACAGATGTACACACAGGACACATATGTACACACAGGACACATTACTAGGGTGTGTTGTTCAGTGGTGCTACGACAGACGGGACAAAGCTCATGCCAAACCGGGCTCGTGTGCAGTATGGGGATCTGTATATACGACCAGATGGGAGCAGTGTGAAGAATGGGTAGAGGGGGTGTTGGGGGTCCAGTGTTATGGTGAGTGCTCTGCCTATGATGGCTCTGTTGTTGAGGTCAGACAGGTTGGGTGTGAGGAGGCGAATGATTTTGGTGGCAGTGTGGTATATTTTTAATATAAGGTAGTTTTAATGTATTTTCAAACACATTATTATACTTTTCATTTTAAATCAACACTTCATGACAGTATACTATCATTATAGCTGTCAGATAACATTTGTTGAGCCCAAAGATTAACATTTATGGTAGTAAAAGTAGTAAGTAAAGTATGTGGAACAACGTAAAATTGACATCAATTTTAGAAACAAAATTTCTTACTGAGCTTCCCGACGGGAATCAGTCTGTGTTTTTACAAGTTTCAGAGGCCCTGAGCAGAATTTTATCCCCCAAGATCAAACTGTCAGAGCGCTCACCAAGCTTATTTCCATACTGGTTGTCTTGGTGTCCCCCTGGTGGCAGAGGGCCCCTGAGCAGCCTCTCAGTCAGCTCACAGTCTGTTGTTTATGCCTGAGGCCCCTCCAGTCCAGATATTAGACTGCAGACGACGCAAAAATCTCAGAAAATCTTTTGGACTTTGTTTATGAAAAATGCCCTGAGCCCTCAAGTTTGCTGACCTACATACATCTAATAATCCCTCACACCAACCACATAATGATATCTTGTCAGTGATCAGTCACAGCTTTACTTGGTCCTGACACGTCTAATGGATGCAAGAGAGTCTTCCAAAATACAGTTAAGGGTTTACTGAACTCATGGCACTGTTCAAAAAGAGCAACAGGGCAAAAACACTGCACACACAAAAACACATACTCAGTGAAAGTCTTCGAGAAATGAGTGCAAAACAGCCAAAAGTAAAACACATGAAGCAAAATGCTTTCAGTGCACTTTTCAGAGATTTTTTTGTACATGTTGCTCCATGATATTTAGCTGGTAGCTTGTGCTCCCTCATTATAATGATTTCATGAGAAAAAACACAACTGAATAAATATACAAGAGAAAGGATTTGATTCAGAGTAACAAGAAAACAAACAATTAACAGAACAAAAGCAGTGACAAAAAACGCAGGTTTTAAACTGACCTGGAGGGGCAATTGTGTTGAATTGTATTATTTAAGACAGCGGTTCTCAAAGTGGGGTCCTAGGACCCCTGGGGGTCCGCGAACCATAGCGTGGGGGTCCGTGAAATAATTATATCACTCATACACGCTTCACTCCGATCCCAACTGTTCCTGCTACTACTAAGCTTTGCTTACTACCTCGCAAGCATGGAGCCATTTCTAAATCAGTTCACATTGTCAAGTGATGCTAAGCCCAAGCTGGCTAAATTAAGACAATATGATGACAGGTATATAGAGTTTGGTTTTATTGAGAACAGTGACAGGAGACCAAAATGCATCATGTGTCTTCAGGTGCTAGCAAACGAAGCTATGAAGCCAGCCAAGCTAAAGCGACATCTGATCACCCGGAATATAAGGAAAACATAGATGGTGAAGTGTTTTCTGTTTATCACTGTGGAACAGGTCTGAAGTGTTAAGATTGCTAAGTTTTACAATACAAATAGTTCAAAAGGCATCTAAGAGAGCAAATGGTAGCAAGCATGTGCTTAATCGATGTTACAATTATGAGGGGGTCCTTGGAAAATGTTCTCACCTGTAAGGGGTCCCTGGCTCCAAAAGTTTGAGAACCCCTGATTTAAGATATGAGGTATTAATCTTATGAGACTGCCTATAATTCCTTAAGGAGATAGGGAGATTTCTGAGAGGCAGAAAGTCTACTACTGGCACTCTCATACCAGGGATGGCCATGGGGTGGCGACTTGGCGTATCAAAAGTAGCCCCTCTTCACTTCAAGCTACTCCCATTGGAGCCACTCCCCCTTCCGTCAATTTGGGGGACTTTATTACCAAACATCCTGGATGGTTCGCGTGGATTGAGGTGACCACGCCCCCACGTATTGAGGTGGGCGGGGCCTGGAGAGTCAGATCTGCATAATGGGAGTCATGTGCCCCTTATTGAATTGAAGTCAAATTGGGGCACTTGGGGGCGTGGTCATCAAGGAATTTGATGTGGGCTCCACCTATGGGCACCCAGGTAGTGTCACAACCAACTGCCCCATTGCAAAGCAAAGTAGCCATAACTGTAGGTCGATTTGGGCCCTAATTGACCAAGTAGCCCGAGTCAAGGGGCCCTGATTCTTTTGGGGTGACTTCGGCACCCGAGTAGCCTAAATTTAATATGAGAGGGGTTCTGAATAGCCAGTTTATTCTTTTCCCTGAAGAACAATCCTGCTTAAGCTATTACACAGCATTCTCTATACACTGTCTTAAGTTTTAATCTGGTATTCTTTTTACAGTAATTGTTTCCTCAATCACTTAACCTAACCGTTAATAATGATCGAGAATGCTTTGATTATTTTAGAAGAAAGTTAGCTGATGAAAACTATAGTAGCTTACTTGAGTAAACATACTTCAACTTTTTAAAGCCCGAACAGACACACTTCCGAGCACAGTGGCATGTCGTTTTATTTTGAAGGTATTCACCGGAAGTGTAAAGGTTGACGGTCGGTGTGTGTGTGCGTTGACTCTGCATGCGGAGCTGAACGCATCACATTCCGATGTGAGCTGGGATGTGACCGCTGCTGCTGTGCGGACTTTCTATGTCTCCAAACCGAGTCCGAGCCGGATCTGAAGGAGTGAGATGTCCCTGGTGATGGAGCCGAACTCTTGTCCTGACGGGTACCGGGCTCTGAGCGACGGGGAGCTGAGCGAGCTTTTACAAAACGACGACAAAATGGACCAAATCATTCGACTCAATGAGAAGGTAGGCATCCTCTGTTCCCCCAAGGAAACCAAAGTGCTGTGAGGAATAGTATCAGCCCTTTGTTGGACCCCTCTTTTGTCTTTAACGACGTGTTCCCGACCTCCTTCTCTTCTACTTTTCCTCCTCTGTGAGAAATCCACGTTTCTGTGTTTTATTGCCTCCACACTGAATCCAAATCCGCTTTACATGGCTCATCGATTGTCTGCGTGGCGAAGGGTCGGATCTCCCTTCGCCTTCTGATATCTGCGGTGAATAATGAGTTTACTGAGGTAAAACATTAAGAAATGGATCAGTGGTCAGCTGAAATCATCAGATCTTCTTGGAAATGTTCTCATGGCGCATGAAGCATCACATCGAGGTGTTTGAGACCCAGTACGCGCCGTTATGGGGTCTGAGTTCTTCCACCAGACCCCCTTTAGGATCAGGCAATGTGGTTCTTCTTCTGTCAGACGATCTGCACAGAACAAGACCATGTTTGAGAAATGCTTTCTCCTCAGATCAGAGATACAGCTTCACATTTCGAAAAGCTCACTTGAATTAAAGTATAACTTTAGCAGTCCTCTCTGAGAGCTGGTCATTCTGAATGAAAGTGGACTACCTGTGCTGCAGGTAGTCTTAGTCTAGCTTAAATGTGTTGTATTTTCTCTACTGTAGCAAAATACCTCTTTATTCCACTTTCTTTAAGGTGTTTCAGGGGCGTACCCAGACTGTCTTGACTTGGGTGGCCCAGCTGGAGCTCCTAATGCCAGCTGGGGGGGGTGGGGGAGTACATGATGCACTTTAAAGCTGCTGATGGTAGGAATGGTAAAAATGTTGCTTTTTTCTGCTGGGTTTGGAGAAAAGGTCATAATGCCCATCGGTACTCATCAGTAAGTGAAGTCATTTGGGATTATTGCAAAATCTCTGCATTTTCCAATGCCTTTGTATCAACCAATGTTATTATTACCCTCGTTCCCACTATGACGGACCAATCAAAGCTAATCTCCAATCCAATTCAATTCAATTCAATTTTGCTTTATTGGCATGAACAAAGTCATGTTATTGCCAAAGCACATAAATTCATAGACATACATTCCATATATATTCATAAGATGATATATTAATTACATATTATATTCATTACATATTATATTAATTACATATTATATTCATTACATATTATATTAATTACATATTATATTCATTACATATTTTATACGCATTAATGAACGATTACCCATACAGCATATCTCAATGTCCTAACTTGATTCGGTATGCTCATTAAACCTTCACTTAAAATCAAATATTATGGGATGGTGCATCCCTCAGGCTGACAGGCAGACCCATATTTAGCACACACCGATCTGTGTTGGGGGGTTAAGAGGAAATTTGGTTGGGAGGGATAGTGTTGACATTAGAAGTCCCTCTCTCTGAACAGATGTTTACTCTGTGACTACCAACAGCAGCTTTAATACCTTTGTATCATCTATAAAATGAACTGTGTCCTGTATGCTGGGTATGAATAATAGAGAGGTGGTTTATTGTGTTGCTGTATTTTACTCAATAGGCCCCGGAGACCTAGCAAGCCCAGTCCAGCGGCGCCACTCTCCACTGCTTTCCCCCCTCATTGGGTTATAAACATGTGTTTATAGAAAATGACAACCTACTGTTCAATAAACAAACCTCAGGAGTGCTGGTTGGATTGAAAATGATTCTCAATTTAGGACTGACACAAGAAGACAGTTCCACCTTTTTCCCTCTGAGAGCCGCCTCCCCAAAGTAGACTGTCTTATATACACGCAACTTATATCAGCGCTTTTATTAAGTGCTTTTCATGCAATGATATTGTAACACAAAGTTCTATAAATAATAAAAAGGTAAATATAATCAATTAAAATATAAAAAAGACAAGAAGACTCGCCCGACCCCCAAACCCACCCCATAATCCATATGTAAGGTTCAGAAAACAATGTATGCAAAAAATAATAGTAATTAAAATAAATAATTAAAGACGTTGCTGAAGAACTGAGGAAACACTGACATGATATCTTAATGAGGAAACACTGGAGGTAAAATCAAATGTTAAAACTCACCAAAATAAATTACTAAAATATAAAACACAAAAAGATTAAACCAGTAAAATAAACTAAGATACTACACTAAAAGTAAATACAGCAAAGCAAAATAGAATCAAATTTGAAAATGCTGAGAGGTAATCTGTAAAAAACATAAAATGATAAGATCGAAGTAATAACTAAATAAAAAATGAAATAGTCCACAATAAATTAAAGAAAAGAAGAGAAAAAAATTGAAGAAATATTATTGTGTCTAGAATAATTCGAAATAAGACAGCATGTACTTTTAAAAAGTGACTTAAATTTGAAATAGATAATAAATAAATAAAGTAAGATGGAATAAAACTCTAGATTTACATAAATCTTTATTTCATTCTTCAAGGATTCCAAAAGAAGATGTGCATCAAAAGCAATAATGTAATGTGCAAACATGAAGAACGGTGCTACATTGAAATGCAGGGAAAGCTACTAGAAGCCTGCTGCAGTGTTGCTCTGATGGCTGGTTTTTAAGCTCCTCCTCTCACACAGACATAGCCAATCTTGGTTTGAGATTTTGGAGTGGCACCAAGGGTAGCCAATAGGGGTGTAGGAGGGGGACATGCCTCCTCCGGCCACCCCTCAGGGAACGTCCCTGTTGCGTGTTGACAGGATAAATTATAGTCCACATTTTTCCCACGTGCCTCACTCTACATGTCAGAGTCAGACGGGCAGGTTTTGAGCTCCAGGTCTTTCTGACGTAAAGGAATACTACATCCCTCTATTATTCATCTCCACCCTCACCCTCACACACACACACACACACACACACACACACACACACACACACACACACACACACACACACACACTTACACTCATTCACCAACACACATACACACACACTCAGATACAAGGTGGTCTGGTGGTTACAAAACTTTTTTCTTGGGCCCCATTTTGATGAGATTTGCCTTGGGGGGCGTTCAAACAGAAAAGACTCTGTCAGGATCCAGCAGGATATAGGATTGCATTGCGCTGGCAGCCATGGGTGGAGTGATAACAACAGTGTGTGCAGTGAAACATAACCAGGGTGGGATAGTCATGTTCTCTTTGTGATTGTGCTAACACCAGAGGAGATTAATATTCAGAAATCTACTGTTTTTAATATGTGAACCCCACTTTCAGGACCTCAAGGCTGGATTATAGTGTAGTGTTGTGCCACACTCTCCTTCCCGCTATTTCATGAATACGCCAAAGGCTGAATGTTTCTCAAAATCTGCACAGAAACAAGGAATAGCTTTACTTATTTGTCCTGTTTTTGGTAAAATGATCTGACATCTGAAACCTGGCTCTGAATGAAATGGGATGATGGAGCTAAAGTGGTCGAATCTCACCAAGAGGTCATGCAATTCCCCCTCCGGGAGCCGAGCAGATTACCCAAATCCACAATCCAGACAGCTTGGGGGTGTTTTTGGCATTTATCTGTCATTATCAAATAATGCAGGCCTTTTGTTTGAGGGGACATAAATCCTGTCAAGTAGTCTACATCTCTCTACGTGGAATACAAAACATGGACTGTGGATTCATCATGGCGGACTGGTTTCACAACCCACCCCTCATCCACGTGAGCTCTGGAAGCACTACGCTTCATTAATCTTATGTTAATGATGAATGTTATGAAAACGTCTGAGATCAGTCACACAGAATTATTCTTACAAGCATTAGTGTGCTTGTTCTCACACACTCATTTATTATAAACCAAACAAACAATCATACCCCAAAGAGTAACCCCGAGCTTGCAGACATATTTTTTATTAATCTTGAGGGTGAAATGAGTCCACAGGAACAAATCTACAGTAAAAGAAACACAGAAGTGTTGGGACCTCGGCAGCCTCCAGTGCTCTGCAGCTGCAGCTCCGTTATTTCTTTGCCAGGGCCATAACATTTACAGTCCACTGGCACCACATGAAGAGGAGGAGGAGAAGGAAGAGTAATGTCACAATAGAGAAACAGCAGGCTGGATCAGGAGGAGGCTGCTGCTGAGAACCTCCCAGCATGTAACGCATAAAGTGACAGTATTAATGTCGCTGGTGGAGCTCTGGGATCAGCCTTTTCATTACATTGTTGGCTTTATTGGTTTGCTGTGAGCTACGTGTTGTTGAGATCCTGAACCCAATCAAGATTCATTTCAATGTTTGCTTGTTTAGATTCTGTCGGCATTAATGCTATGGATATGACATTAAACTTGTGCACAGGTGAATCATGTTATTATGATGATGTGACAGGCTAGAGGTCAGTAAAATCAGAGCTGTCGAAGAGCTGCCTGCTGTGTCCAGAAACAGTGCCTGACTGTTTATTAATGAGTTTGATTCTGCTCAAGTTTTCTCCCCATGAAAGGACGTTTTTCTTTGCTGAGTATGCACTCATTGGTGGAGTATTGTTATATCTCTACTAGGGATGTCCAGATCAGCTTGTTTGGCCCTGATCCGATACTTGTGTTTGCCTAGATAATAGTTACACAAAAGATAAGAGAGTTGAGCTGTACACTGTTTTTTTTTCCTGTAAGCAAAAATAAGTAATTAAATTGTTTATTCCATTCAACTTAATCCAGCTAGCAGTGTTGTAAAACTCATAGTCTGTTTTATAAGCTCTGCTGTACGAGACCCACCAAACTGGTGTGCATAGTGAGTGAGTTCTACATCAATTTCCCATTAAGTATTTTCTCATTATGTATGGTCGAACGAACTCAGAACGCTCAGTTACACTCACGCGTTAGCCTTCAGCTGCAAATGTGTTCAGGGACAGCAGACGTAAATGATCAGATGAGAGGATTGGCTCAGATGCCAATCACCAATCAATTGAAAAGCGTCCAGATTGGCTCCAATCCAATAGTTAAGATCGGGATCAGGACATCCCTAATCTCTACTGTAATATTACAGAGTATGGAAGTACCCTCTCTAAATGTGAATTGTCACAAGGTAACTTTTGTTGTGTTTTGGCCAAGCAGCAAGAAATACAAGAAACTGCAGGTCCTCGAGTGTCCACTTGTAGTGTTGTGAACAAGAGACACACATCCAAGACAGAGTCCCTCAAATCCACGCCGTGTTTAAGTAAATGTCTGAATGGACATGATTTCTCCATGTTGGTATCATTTTAGTGAAGTTTAGCCAAACTTTGGATCGTTTGTTGCGGTCTGCCATGATCCTCTTCTTGCTGCATCACATGTGACGTAATTTAACTGCATAATTCCTACAGAGTTTCAAAGATTTATGTGTCTGTAAGGAACCGAAATGCACATACCTTATCAAATCCACGAATCTGAAATATTTGGAACCAGTTCTGTGAACCCAAGCCTTCTTGAACCTTGCTCCTAAAGCCAGCAGAGCAACATCAGGGCCTCAGAATGAACTACTTTAAACTCTGTGTAATGTTTGATTGAGTCAGGGTGTTAAGGTTTGGAGCGCTTACAGTAAGAGTGCATGATGCCAACATGCTGGTCTGAAGGAGTTTAGCTGCTTCATACTCTTTCATTTGTAACTATTGCGGATACATCCAAGTTTTTATTGCGTGGATTCAAATAACGTAAAGGTCATCATTGTGAACAAGCCCTACTCCTGTACTCCTGTTCCCTTTTCCCAAGGGCTATCACCTAAATCAGGCAGAGCCCCTCCAGCAGTCTCACATGGGCAATCTCTGGCTGTGTGAGAAATGTGAAGAGGCAAGTCCAGACAGTGTCCACACCGGATTCTCCAGGCATTGTCTAGACTTCATATATGAAAACAGCTCTTAGAGATCAAATCTGTGAAGTTGCAGATTAGAAAACTGAAACACAAAGTGAGATTTAAAGCTCTGTGAAGCTGAGGGGACTGCAGGTTTATACACATAGTGACACCTTTCCCGTTACACATGCTCCTTTCCAGAGGAGACCCGGCACATAGTCTGACCCTTCATTTCTCTCTTTAGAGTAAAGGCCTGATGCTTCATGAAAAACAACACTACACAGTAGTGCAGACACAGCCTCAGTATCATGACAGGCGAAACCTTAAATCAGTGGTTTGGGGTTTCTGAAAAAAGCTTGAGCCACATTTCATATGAAAGATCAACACCTCTTCACTACATTTCACGTGGTCAGACACATTGAACCACTGAAACTAGCAGCACTTCAGCAGGTCTTCTGGCGCAGGATTTCCGGGTCTGTAAGTGCTCCCCAAGTGTGATTTGTCAGGGAGAGTAAACACAGTCAGGACAGTTTTACAGCCCATACATCAAATCAGAGAAAAACACTCTCTCCCTGAAGTCTGCATCAATTGTTGCTTGATTAACGGGGCGGACTACTCGGAGCAGGAAATGGATTGTCCACTTTGACTCCTGCTTAAAGAAAGGGGGGCGTACGATTGGCCTGTTAAGTCTGAATGGAGCTGTGTTATCTGTATCCTCACAGGAGGACATGTTTCAGAATGAATAACAGATCTGGGGTATCTTTCTCTGCGCTCACACAGACCTTCTTTTCAATATGAGGCACATTCTGCAAATTCCTCTGAACTCGGGACTCTTACATCCTTTTGATGACCCGTTAAATGTGAGACAGATGCAGCGTAGAACGCTGGACTGAATGAAACGACCTTCAGGCTGGTAGTGACTGACTGTGGAAAGAAAGCAATAGAGCAAGAAAAGGATCCGGCTGGGCAGAAACACAGGAATGCAGGGACTGATAGAAGAGTCAAAAGGGATTCAGATCTTGTGCAGATTAAAGCACACAGAGTGGCATTGTGTCTGTGTTTGAGACACTGAATGTTTCTGTACATCAGAGCTTTGTTGGCAGAACTTACAGGGAGTGGCATTCAAATTAATAATTCATGCTTTCATGATGCTCTTGTGACAATGGTTACACACCCTTCCCCCTTTGTACTCATAGAGCAACCACTATCCTTTAGCCCCCAGCAGCATGTTGAGTAAATTGAACAGCATGCTGAAGCCACAAAAAACAAGAAATGTGACCTTTGACCTGACATGACTTTAGCTGTCTTACAGTGTGTCCGAACAAGAAAGTGAAACAAACTTCTGCAAGCATCACCCTTACAGTGTGGATCATTTCCCACAAATGTTCTCCACTGAAATCAGAATGGAAGTCTGAGCTCATGACATCATCCGGAGGTGCACTCACCACATTTTATTTCCTTAATTTGTCCTCTGTCAATCACATGTTTTCGCTGTACTCTTCTTACTAAGCCGTCATGCTACCTAACCTGGCAATGGCAACCAAGTTGACTCAAATTAAGGGCAGCTGAGGGTGTCATCTTCATCCAAATGGAGTGAGGAGCTCATGCCCTATGCATCCAGAGCTTTACCTTTTAGATCAGAAGATGGCGTGCTGACTGCGACTGCATTACGGCCAAATTCCACCGGATCCGTGTCCGGTCCGTCTCCGATCAGTCACAGCACCGGATCTGTAATTTAGTCAATGTGTTAACTTCCACTGGATCCACTCCGTCAGGTAGCTCTGAGCCCTCCGGATCAGATACGCAAGACTTCTATTTTTGCCGGATGCCGGAGCACGATGCACCAATCACCACAGAGCAGATGGAGCGGGACAGGAAGTCAGGCACCAAAACAAATGAAAAAATCTGGTAATTTTCAGAATAAAACACTCTGTTATCACCAGATCGTATTTCACTGAACTACAACTCAGAGGTTTTTTAGAGGACCATAAAGACAACATGGATGAGGAGGAGAGGAGGAGAATCCTTGATTCAGTAATTACCAAGTGAAAACCTTTGTTTCATGACTCCAGCTGTCTGGCGGTCGTGTTCCGTGCTGCGTTCTGAAAACACAACCGGTGGGTGTTGATTGGCGAGAGGGCACGGTCTGGTGGAAGTCCCGTGTTATACATGATGATATGTTGAAAAATGCCTTTTTGCCTGTCTGGTATGAACCCATCTCGCTTTGCATTAATCAGTTAGACCTGTCTTTTATCAAACTCACTCGGCTCAGCGTCTGATTGGTTGATTCATCACTGAATCTATATTGCAGTTATGACGACCCATACTTTAAAAAAGCTTCTTACTCCAGCTAGGAAACTTCTAAAAGATCTTTTTTTCCAACACACTTTGATTTATGAAAAAAAACGATATTTGTCCGGCATAAATAATTCTGTTTCAAAGAATAACCCACTTCAAAGTCGTAGAAAAGCACCCAGCAGTTAAAGTTGGAGAGAGTGTCAGTTTTTAATGACTGGTTCCTCATTTGGAAGTAGAAGAAAAACTGTTGTGTGTGTGTTAGTAAGAGACTCTTTAATGGTGGAATCAGACACATTTAGCCTCTTTTAAACTCTGGCCTGTCACAACGACAAACAGAAAACTTTCCATTGTCCTCACAGCACCGATAAACCTTAAATCTGAAACGATCCCCGCTGGAGGAGGATGTCAGGCTCTATGAAAGCACTCCAACATGGATGTATAATAGTTAGTCAATAGCCATAAAACTGTGCAATCAAAAAGCTTGTTCACTTCTACTTTTCATAAATAAAGGGGACGATAGCTTTGACGGCTGGTGCCAGACTTGCATCATTGTTACAGTTTGTATTGAAGCCTAAATATGCTCTGTTGAAGTCAAAGTGTGATTCGATTCGTGGATGGTGATGGTTGATGTAGAAGTGCAACTGCAAGGCCAGCCCAGGTGATGGTAGAGGATGAGACTAAGACTGATGGATCTTCCTTCCTCCATCAGCAGGTGCTGTGGAGCTGCCCTGAGCAGGACACGTCACCTTCAGGTGATTCAGAGCCCTGCTCAGCCTCCATGTGCTGGCAGAAGAAGATAAAGCAGTAATTGCTGCTCTCAGTGACCTTCAGATGCACAGAAAGCTTTCTGAGTTCAGCTCATTTATACAGTCGATGGTTCAGCCCTGATATCCCCTTTCCACTCAGAGGTCATTCTGGGCCAAACAAACTCATGTGGCTGTCTATCCCAAGAACCACTGGGACTTTTCTTTCAGCAGTTTACTGTAGGGCACTAACACACAACTTTGTAGAGAGACAAAGCGTTTACAGGGTCTGTGTTGCATGAACAGAATCACTGACTGCATCATGAGAGTCAACACGGTCTCGACGGTACTGCAGTGTTGAAAGCTAGACGGCTGGGTTACCACACTTGTTTGAAAGCTTTCAAAATCAAGAAAATTATGGGAAACTGAGGCCCAAACTCATGAAAACTGAGCGTTGATGAAGTCATGTTATTATGTGAGAGTCTGATAGGGCTGCAGTGATTATTTCAATGATCATGATGTGTTTCTTAGTTTATCCGATGCTTAAAGTTTAAAATGATCTCTTATTTGCTCAGTTACGCGTCACTTTTCCAGGTTGCATGATATTAAATATCATGGTGAAATTTTTCAAAAGTCTCTTGCTGTGTTTTCACATCGACACACCCTGACTTCCCTCGCATGTTTTACGAGGGGGCTGGCTGGAAACGTTTGGGTAGAGTTGGAGTGAAATGTTTGGGCTGCTCAACATGAACATTTCTGGTAGTTTCCAGAAGTTCCAACAGTTTAAGAAACGTAATCCAGAAAGAGCGTATGCAAACCCTACAAATGAAAAGTCTTACAATCTTATTCACATGTATGTCATAGGATTTCACAATTTCCTTCACAAGAGTCATACAGAAATGTGACAGACTTCATCATTGCTGATTTCACTGAGTTTGTGTTTGTGTTCAGTTTCAGGAGCTTCAGGTGGAGCGGGAGACGCTGCTGACCTCCAACCGGAGCCTGGCGGAGGGGAGCCTGGACCGACAACCCCGCCTCTGTAACGGCAAACTTCAACTGGCGGAGAAATACCGGGAACTGTCCAACCTGGCAACCACATGCTGGGAAAAACAGAGTCAGCTTGGTGAGTTTACCCCACCATTGATGAGACAATAAGTGTGGAGGGGCCGGGAGGAGCGGGAAAGGGGCTGATTCTGGTTCCACATTTGGATGCCATTGGATGATCACTGTGGAGTCATAAGTCAATAGGAGTGTGGTTGTGATGATGAGGTCATGGGGTCAGATTCCAGGGCTAGATGGGCAAATATGGACTTGCTGAGTGGAAGTGAGGCCCTGAAGAGGCAAACATTGCTGCCATACTTCTGATGACGGACAGATTTCAATGTGACCTTAAACACACGTGAGGTTTTCTGGGTCATTTTCATTTCAGCGGTGACGACGTCATTGTGAGGATTTTTATAGACTTTGGTGAAAACAAACCAAAAGATGAATTTGCAGAACAAAAGGTTGAGTGCTGACCACTTAAGGTTAAAGCTAATTATATGTGATATCCCACAGTGGCTCCTCTTTGTCTCACCTTTAATTGCAGCAACATTTGCAGAATGCACCGCAGGCTTCGAGACATAGAAAGCAGACTGAAGCGTTCTGGACTCACTGCGATTGTCCTGCTGCTTCAGAGAATGAGGAAAGTTTCACATCAGAGTACAGAAGCAGCGTCAGAGTGTCAGGGAGACGAGCCTTCAGCCGCTCACTGAAAGCCTCGGCATGACTGCAGTTTGGTCATGGGAACGAAATGGAGCATATCAAATGCCAGCAGGAAGCTTGCAGCAGTTGTCAGAGAATGTGCGTGGTGAAGGGGGCCTTGTCTTTGTTTAGGCGAGTCATGCTTGTGACAGGCCAGCACCAGAGGATGTCTTCTTAAGCCTCAAGCCCCTAAATTTTAAGCCTCATGGGCAGGCTTTGTAAATTCCTCCCAGTGTAAGAGCCATGTCAAGAGCAGGTGATAAAGTAAATCCTGCGCATTAATTTCTGGAGGTAATGTCAACCACTGCTTATTTATAACTCCTGTGTGGAGGCTTTAATGGAGCAGGCCCAACGCTCGGGGAACTCTAATGAAACAGCAAGATTTGTGCTGCAGCCTCAGCTGCCGGCCAGTGATGGAATTGGGTGGAATGTTAAACTTCCTCTCAACGTGTGTGCATTACACAGATGCAGTCCTCCCCAGCAGAGCAGGATGGGTGGGGGTCTGTCCTTCCTCTGCAAAACATCTGACTCTCATTTGCTGCAACGCGGGAACGAGGGGAAGGAGATGAATGAGGAGAGTTTTGTTCTGCCCAGTGATCTAAGCAGAGACAAACTGTGGAGTGGATCGAGGCAGACAGCTGTATTGTTTCAAACATCCTGCTGTTTGTTAGACCAGAGAAAGCTGGCAGAGGATTCTGTGGTGGTGGGGTCCTTGTCCCCAGGTAGAGCGGAGACCTTGAATGTGTCTGTACTTTCTCATAACTATTATTGGCGTCTGTTTCCTTCTGCGTCATTCTGCTGCCGATCATCTGCGCTGACTTTTACCTGATTAAGATAACAGATCATTCAAACACATCTTTACAAACAGGTTTCAAAGCCAACTTGTCCCCCTCATGTCTATATTTAATTCTCTTGTTTTGTTAACTCCCACATCCTGATGAATCCTGTCAGGATTATATTTAGTGACCACGTTCACACCACCAGTCCCAGGTGTACTTTGGGGCTGTCAGTTTTTTTCTCTCTGCTGGCTCAGAAGGAAAACTGCTTCAGACTGTGTCGGTCTCATGGACTGTACACTTTCTGAATACATGGGCCGTCACCAAGTTTGATCAAATGTTCAGATTGGAATAAAAACTCTCAGCCCTGGTGTGGTTTAGCTCAAGTACTGAAAGCTTTTTGGTGGTTTGCTTGTACTCAAAGTCAAAACTCAAAGTTTTCCCCATAAAACCAAGACAATGGTCTTTCCAGAAGTCTAACCGAGGCCTTCAATAGCCAAAATACAGCAGTAAAAAACTTGAATGATGCTTTTGTTGCTATGGGCAATGAGATATTGTGTTACAAACAGAGCATGTGCACAGAGGGGGGCCGGAGCACGCCACAGGTTTTTTAAACTCTGAGAGTAATCTCCGGCTCCGTGCTGCTCCAGTTTGACTCCTGCACCGCTCAGCATGAGTTCAGAGTATGTCTGACCTAGAATACAAACACTTGTCTGTCTAAAACTGGCTGCTGCAAACTCAAGAATGGAGGGATGAGGTCATTGAAAGGAAATCTGAGAAATTATAGTTAGTTTTTTATGTAAACAGTGACAGATATGAAGCAGTTCGACTTTAGGCGGGAAAGCAGGTTGAATTATCAGCTCTGTGGAGAAGAAGAGACATTTCAGCACCCTGTCATCTCACGTTGTTTAGTTGTAAAAGATGACATTGTGAGGTAAATAAGGAAACATGTTGAGGGTGAATGTAAAGTTTCTCACCTTTTTGCAGTTGTCTACCATCCAGCTCCTCAAAGCATATTTCAGAGCACACTAAGCAGTGAGGCTGGGTGTGGTGGGATGAGCAACAGCACTAAAACACACCAGCCGAGCGGACAGATGATTGATTCTTTCAGGCCGGCACAAAGTCACTTGCTGAATGTTTATTTCAAGGTGCTTTAAAGGTTCTGTCAGGACTTCTCTCTTTTAGTGACAGGACTGTCTGAAGGAAGACTCATCCTCAGGCACACACTTACTGATGAAAAGGCATACTAAATATGTATTTAGTAAGTCTTGACCCCTTTTTGTTTTTATTGGTAAGTTCAGAAGTGTTCACAGCATCACATTCCTTTGAGATATTTTCAGCACATCTCCGTTGCTATTAAAAAATAAGTGCCCGAGACGTTCAGATGTGCTGTCACTATGTTTCAAAGAGAGAGAGAGAGAGAGAGAGAGAGAGAGAGAGAGATATTCTTCTTCTGATGGTGTTTACAATAAAACTGTCAAATAAGAAACATGTTAAACGTTTAACAGTCAAAGCATCTCATGTGAGAGCAGCTTCAGTGTGCCGCAGCCAGATCATGCAGTGAGATATTTAGGTTGTGAGTTAATCACCATGAGGGCAGGTCTGATCCTCAGTGGGTGTTGAAAAGCATCCTGGGACATTTTAATGAAATCACCTTAGAAGCAGAAGTGTTGAGCTAAATTAGGTGTTTACTGCAGCAACTGACACCTTTCTGTCAGAACAGGCATTACTGTTTCAGCTGTTTGAGCATCGGTAGCTCTTCTGTTCAGTCGGACCGCAAAATGTTCACATGCTGCCTAACATATATCAACCACTGACAAGTAGGGCTGGGCGATAATTCCATAACAGTAATTATCGTGATATAATTTTTCTCAATATAAGTATAACAAATGTTAAATACAAATTTGATATAAATAAACCTGGAATTACACCCCAAACCACTAGAAAGGGAGGAGGCGCTAATGAGCCTTAAACGCTAGTTGCCACCCAACATTAGACAGAAGAAGAAGACTGCATTGAACAGCCAATCGTGTCGCAGTGAGAGGTAGGCAGGGCTTAAATACAATTGGAGCGGAATTTAAACACAGCATTATGCAAATAACCTCAACCTGAGAAAAAAATAATCCAGAAACTAAAACTTCACAAAAATCTCATCTTACACTAAAGACCTGCTTCCTGTTAGCACCATCAGAAAAGATGGATTCAAGAAGCTCATCAGAAAACTAAATCCAGATACAAGCTAACAAACCGTCTCCAACTTTCACCCAGGACCAAAAATCTGACATTACATTTTTAATTGAATAATGATCTATATTTATTGTGATAATTATCTATATCAACTGTTATGAAATATTTGATTGTGATAACATCATTTTTAATATCCCCCAGCTCTAGAAACAGGTGTTAAGTCAAGAGATAATCAATTTATTCACTACACCTGCCAGTGGTGAACATGTTAGTGTAGTTCAGGTAATGCTTCCTCTCTTCCTTCACTCTGTGTAAATCACAAAAACACACACACTATATAAAGTGTAAAGGTTTGCAGATTGGGTCCAGAGAGTTAATCATAACCATGTGTAGCCATGAGTGTCTGCTTTAAAGCAACATATAATCTGTTCTGCTGTGGATTGGACCCACCTGAGGGAGCGTTGACGTTTTAACAGTAGGTGTGTTCTGGTTGGTGGAAAAGGTGTGATGTCAGTCCCAACACCATTGTTCTGTATCTATGTAAGCAGCCTCATCTGTTTCTGTTTGTCTCCTGGCTCCGTTTGCTCAAACCGTTGCAGGTAGACTGTGGCGGTTCATTTGATGTCACTGAAAGCTTCCAGCTGTGCGTGTTTCAGTCTTCTAACAGCAGCGATTCTGTTCCTTTTGTTTGTTATAATTCCTCCTTTATCTCCTGTAATCCATGTACCGTTCCTTGTTTTACATTGAGAAGCACTAACATGCAGGAATTCAGGAATTTTTCAGGAATTTTTAGCAAACAAATGTAAAGAGATGAACAATCTGAACCTTTTTAAGTGGACCACACATTAAAACTCTCCACACACCCACGAGTTTGGGGCAAGTATAGGTCAGCCGTCTGCAGGACTGTACTTGTTATGTCTTATTTTCATTCTTGTATTTGTGATGTTGGGTGTGGACATCAGAACGGGATTATGGGCCTGTTTGTTGTTACTGTAGCAGATCTAAGTGAATGTGAACTCTGAAAAAGGCTTTTATACTCTCTTCCTCTGGGAACACAGCTGACTGGAGGTGGAGAACAAAGTGCATATGGTGTCTCGTAACATTTTGTGCTTTCTTTTCGGGGAGTTAACATATTCAGATTTGGATAAAAGAATTGTACTCTTGACTCAAAGTCAACAAGTCTCTTGTGGATTTTAAGGATGTGAAAGATCTGAGTGTTTTCTTGTTTTTTCGGGACGTCTGATGCATACTTAGTTTCAGAGATTCACTTGGCTGTCAGGTCACATTCACTCTCTGAATCTGTGAGTTAGCTGAGCGTCTCATACGTTTTTTTAGGGATTCAGTGTTTAAAGATAGTGAAGGTGTTATTCACTGTTGATGGTGTAAGTTTCCAGACATATCATAGGAGTAGAGATCAGGTTTACTGCTGTGAGAACTCAGGGGCTGAATTCCCAGTAGTGGCACTTTCAGCTTTGTTGGGCTTTTCAAAATAATTGGCTGTATTTGTTTGTGTGCAGCCTGTAAGGGTTCTCTGTGTTCTTACTGCTGGAGCTGGAAGACAAGAGAAAAATATGTAATTGGTATTTTTCTGACCATCGTAGTGTCTGTGATTTAATTGGATTTTCTTCCTCAATGATTAAGCTGCAGGTGTATAACTGCAGAATTAACCAGCGTCTTTATCTGCGGCTGCTTGATGGTGAGAGAAATTATCCATTTAGGTCAGAATAATCCAATAAGTATGCAGTACAGCCACAGGAGTTTGTGGTAGTCTCCTAAAGTGAGTCCCCCTCTGCAGAGTATCAGCTGTGATGAAATGTCTGACTGAACTCATCATAAGCCAAACTAATGGAAAAATGTGCTCCAGGTTGTTTGTGTTTCTTTAATCCGGTCACAGTCGTCTTGGGAGTCTCTAAGCCCGGATGAAGCCCAGGTGCTTCTTCGATGTGTTGTGAGAAGGGGTGTAACCATTCTTTCATTGCATCGATGCATTGATTTATATTCCCTTAATCCAACAATGTGTCTCTGCACTTTTAATGAAAAGGAAATTTAAACTGTACATCTGTCTGGTTTCACGTCCAAAGTGTGGACACATTTTGGCTTTTGTATCTGATCCGGAATACTCCACCCTGCTGGAACGCAACGGAGCAGCTCCAGTGGAAGTTAACACATTGACTAGAATGGAAACCTATCAGATCTGGTGTCATGTCAGCTGGAGACGGACCGGACACGGATCTGGTGGAATTTGGCCGTCAGGTACCGCCAACGGTTATACTCAGACATTTGACCAAAACTCAACAAGCACTGAGGCTTCTATGTCATGTTAACCAAAATAGCATCATCATATTGTTCTACATGAACCAATATTGTCCTCGTATTGTGATGCGTTTTATATGGTGGTTAAAATATGTCATTACACCCCTAGCTATGGGGAAACCTGTTTTGTTTTTTGGAAACTCTGCACATCCAGAAGTGAGCCCTGGCACTAATGTGACTAAATCATCTCAAAATGGAAGTGGCACATCAAACTTTAAAATACTTCAACATAAGAGCAGAAGACATACAAATACAAATCTTCATCAGAACACTCTTTCAGTGTGAAGAAGGCCAGCTCAGAGAGGGTGTTTCTTTCACACAGCGACACAGATTTTACAAACATTTAGCAGACAAGGAAAAAGGAAAAAAAGTTATCTCTAAAATAGTCAGAGAGAACCAAAGCTACACGTTCTACCTCCTGTAGTCTGACTCACCTTATGGTTACGATGAGCTGAGCATTATTTGATATCAGAGCCATACTCCAGACGGCTCAGAAGCTCAGAGAGTTAAAATTAGCTTTACATGCTCACAGGAAACACAGCTTCACAAACAATGACTCGGTGTGCGTAGGAGATTACGACACGCTCTGTTATTTACATGATAACTCAACATCCACCTACAGCTCACGTCTGAAATAGATTCAAGACCCAGCTTGTTTGTTGGTCTGATGGGACTCAGCCCGCTTCTTACTCAGTCCAAACTCTGATTCTTCAGGACGGTGTTTTTCCTCTTTGACAGGATCGACATCAGCCAAATGTAATTACTTAAGACACTGGCAGACACACATATAGAATATCAGGAGCCAAAACCCATGGTGTTAAATCACATCGCATCATAACTGATAATGAAGCACAGCCAACAAACCTTTATGGGCGCAGATGTCATTTTTGTGAGACATGAGAGGAAATCAAAAAAAAGTTTAGTTTAATTTGGAGTTTGAAGATCTGTCGTGATGTGTGTCTGGATAGAATAAGCAGACATCCAACAAACATAAATCGACTTCACCTCCAGGTTTGGTTACCATCAGCAACAATTACAATGGATGAAATGCTTGCTCGCTGGCTTCGACTGCCGCCCGCTTGTGAAGACTCTATTAATCATGTGAAATGTAATTAAAGTCCTGGCACTTTCGACTGACTGATTTCACTCTTCCAGATAGCAATTACACACGAGTGCCATTCCTGCTGGTTGTCAGGACACCTGCACAGAGAGGATGTGATTTGGAGGATAGTGTGAAACTCCCACCCAGCCTGTGTACAACCAACAAGAGTGTTAGCAGCAACACAGATTAAAAATGAGAATTCAAAATGCAGAGAAAACAGAGAAATGCCTTAGAATAGATTAAACGTAAAGCTGTCAGATGAGCTCTTCCAGTTGTAGAAACACAAGCTCTGGCAGTACACAGCTGCCTTCAAGCCAACAGTAATCCCATGAGCTGCATTGACCGTGACTGAACAGGCTGAGACAAGATCATAGACCCGCTAAAAAGTCCACACACGGAAGGTAAGAAGATGTCCAAGAGCTGATCATACTCTTTGATGTCAGGATACATCCCAGGATTAAGTGATTTAAAGGAACAGGAAGTGTAGAAAACAATGTATAAGAGGGTTGTCTAACATTTTGACATTTTAAATTTAATTTAAATTTAAAGGCAGGTTTTTGATCCTGAGTGAAAGTTGAAGACGGTTTGTTAGCTTATATCTGGGTTCAGTTTTCTGCTAAGCTTCTTGAATCCATCATTTCTGACGGTGCTAACAGGAAGCAGGTCTTTAATATAAGATGAGATTTTAGTGAAGTTTTAGTTTGTAGATTCTTGTTTTTGTCAGGTTTAGGTTATTTGCATATTCATTTTTAGATGTACAACAAAGATATATCAAATTTTGTACAGTGTATAAGTTTAGAAGAGTATAGTTTTGAGTGGTGCCCCTTTAAGAATGCTAAGGGTTACAGGCAGAGTGATGTTGTTTCCCACGGTGCAGTGAATGCATCACGGTTATTCAGTATTCAGTTGTACTACAGTCGCTGTGGACATTAAACATGTTGGAGATGCACAGCAGAAGTTGTGTCCTTTATCCACATCTTGAAAGTATATTTAATGAAGTGTATTAAGTTAAAAGTTGACGCCGAGGGGCGCCGGTGGCCTAGCGGTCTAAGCGCCCCACGTACAGAGGCTACAGCCCTCGTCGCATGAGTCGCCGGTTCAATTCCCAGCCGCGACCATTTCCTGCATGTCTTCCCCTACTCTCTCCCCGCATTTCCTGTTTCTCTTCAGCCGTCCTATCGCATAAAGACAAAAAGCCCAAAAATATCACTTAAAAAAAAAAGTTAACGCCGAGTCAGCACAGTGTCGGACTAAGGACTCTGCTTTGAGCTGGTAGGTTTGAAAATATCACTTTTTTATCGAACATTTTTTATATTTATATTGAGAAAAAATGTATCGAGATAGTTATCGTTATTGAATTATCGCCCAGCCCTACAAGGAATTCAAAATGTTTAATTCTTAAAGTTAATAAGGAAAGTAAAGAAGACAGAAAGAAAGGGTGAACAAATGCTATCAAGCTGTATGCATGCACTTAATTACTTTACGCCATCCCTGCACAAGTCTGAGCCAAACAATGAATATGAGGCTATCGTCTAACATTTTAATAACAAATATCATCCTGCAAGTGGAGCGCGTCATAATTCAGCAGGGATCCCTGAATAAACTTAAAATAGCAGAGTGTTATCTCAGTACGCTGGAGCAGTGAAGCTGTTATCACACTTGTGTTGGATATAAAAGGAATCCTCTCAGGTTGCCTCGCTGCGCCATGTTAAAGGGGACACGCATTGGGCCGGAGAGCTATGGGCTGTTATTCACTGCTGATTGGTTGGCTAATTTTCAAGCTTGGGATACATCCATGCCCTTCAAGGCCCCATCTGTAATACCATGACCTATTTGTGTATAATCAGCCGCAGATCACTTGCCCGGCATGTTGAACTGCATTTCTTCACTCCATTTCTCATGGCCAGTCTGTGCAGCAGAGTTAGCAGCTCTCTGTGGTGAAAGAACTGTATTCATTTCATTATCATCGACCCATCGGGTCTCTGTGTTTGTGTTGTTTCCAGCTGGCGCCCCATCAGTTGGACACATTGATATCTTGCAGCCTTTGACCAGAGACGATGTTAGCGGCATGTCAGGCGTGAAACGTGGAAATCTGTTGAGCTTTAGAAGGAGAAAGGAAGCTGGAAGAAAAGGCACGCTGCTGCACTGATACTTCTGTTCAGATATCATGTGCAGTCAATCACCACATTTCATGATATGCATTTTATAAGACCTTCATACTTTTTTAAACGAGCTCGCAAAAGTCTCTCTCTCGTTTTAAAGCACTCTTTGATAGATGAGCTGCATTCAAAGCTTCCCTTTCTGGTGATTGATTAGCACTGCACAGAAAGCTCCAACTGACTGAATGTGCTGAAATAATGTAAAACTGAAATGAACCCCCAACCTTCAAGCAGCAGTGAGAAACAGCTGAAAACATCACGTTTAATGTGGCTGAAGCAGAAATGCCAGTGCACTGAGGTGTACATAATGATGTTTCTTACAGTATCTATTATCTGCAGCGGCTTTATGCATTATGAAAGTTTATCTTTTGGTTCATTAAACATCTGCAGCCATCTTAAGGCATTAGGATAGACATGCTAAAATAAATCTGCAGCCTTTGATTTGTGTCGTGTTGGGCTTCAGTGCCTTCACACACAGAGTCCTCTCTGTTTACCTTCATTTAATCACATGCAGATAACAACAAGCTGCAAGGAAATTAACACACACACACCCCAAAACACATCATCACACAACCCAGATCTGCTGTTCATGCGTGAGAAGATTGCATCACATGAGCTCATCAGGGCTGAGTTTCATTCTTGAAAAGCACTGTATTGCAAATTCTGTTGTATCACATCAGTTACGATGTGATGTAACCATAGAGACAGAGCACAATTAAATTCCACCCACAACCGGAGGGGAAAACTATTCCTTCACTCTCCATTGTTGACTTTGTATTATGTGAAGGTGCTGCCTTGTCACTTCCATCTGCTGGCACACAACAGAGACATGCCTACGAGCTGCTGTGTGGTGGGATGCTCCACCAAAGGATAAAGAAGCAGGAACAAAGTTTCCACAGGCTGCCGATCCAGAAAAACTTCATGAAGACGAGCATGGTTACAGGAAATAAGATGAGAGACATGCGGGCGCGGGGGGGGGGGAATAAGATTCTGAGGGGGCACAACCTTAAATGTGCAGCAAGAGGGAGGAGATCGTTTCTAACATTTGAATGTAGCATTAATGAGGCTGTGTGCCTGATAGTTATTAGATATGCTGCAGATGCTGATTTGGTCAGACAGACTGTAGAGGTGGAAGCTACGTGATGCAGAGCCTGATAGATTAAAGGTGAGTTTTAGGAGGATTTAGGAAAAGGGACACTGATACAGGAAATTACAAAGTTAGTCCATGCAGCATTCTTTCTACGGCGTAGTTAATGCACTCTTTTGATATGCTTTAATCTAAATTCTTTAGCTGGATACTCGTTTTTGTCCCTTTATTCATTGGTGGTAAAAAATGGTGCAAACTAGTCCTCGTGTTGGACTTGGTTTTGTTAGGGTAAGGCACATTGTGGCGTGTTTTTCAACCCAACTAAAACTAAACTATTTATTCATGATCATCCAGCATCGCCCTACCTCAGATGTAAAAACTAAAACCTCTGTTCAGTGGTGCATATTTGTGGTGGTGTACATTCCCCTCCCGTCTTGCTGCACCTGTCAGAGAACAAAATGTTTTCCTTTAGAGGCTGATTCCTTATTCATTGATATTCTGTTGTCACACCCCTCTGTGATTTGCACAGCTGCTTCAGGGACCAGTGATGGGACTGTTTGAGAATCAACAGTAACATCGGCCGGATGGGTTTGGAGCCACGATGAGTTACACTGTGGCAAACAAATATTACACATCACATTACATGTTAGTGGTCTGCTGTCAGGGGCGGATCCAGAGGGAGGCCTGCTTTCAAATCTGAATGGCCACCAAAATGGTCACCTGGGTTATTTTGCTTGTCAGAGGCAGGGCTTGTGTTAAAATCAGCTGTAATGCATTTGAGCTGCTTTACAACAGGCTTCTTGGATCTTTTTTTGAATTTGAATGTGTTAACACTTTGAATGATGACTTTGGAGTCCAAAAAGAAATACGATAAGAAAACAAGAAGTTACCATTCTGTTGTGTTTAAGGTGTAAAAAGAATCTTGTAAGGATGTAGAGCTGGGCGATATTGAAAAAGATGTTATCACGATAAAATGTTTCATTTCAGTTGATATTGATTATTTTCATGATAAATATCAAATCTTTCTTTCATTTAGATTTAAAGGCAGATTTTTGCTCCTGAATGAAAGTTGAAGACAGTTTGTCAGTTTTTATCTTGATTCAGTTTTCTAATAAGCTTCTTGAATCCATCATTTCTGACGGTGCTAACAGGAAGCAGATCTTCAATGTAAGATGATATTTTTGTGAAGTTTTAGTACATGGATTCTTATTTTTCACGGGAGGTGCATTTGCATATTTTGTTTTAGATGTACAACAAAGAAACATCAAATTGTAAACTGTTTATTAGTTTAGTACAGTATTGTTTTGAGCGATGCCCCTTTAAGATTATTAAGAGTTAAGGGCAGGGTGTTTCCCACAGTGCAGTGAATGCATCACAGTTATTCAGTGTTCAGTTGTACTACGGTCACGGTGGACAATAAACGTGTTTGAAATGCACAGCAGAAGTAGTCTCTGTGCTCTTCCTTTACCCACATCCTGAAAGTATATTTAATGAAGTGTATTAAGTTTAAAGTCAACACAGAGTCGACACAGTCTTAGACTAACGACTCTGCTTTGAGCTGGTAGGTTTTCAGTTTCAGCTGTGTTTAAATTCTGCTCCAAACTTCTTTAAGCCCCGCCTACCTCTCACCCTGCAACATGATTGGCTGTTCAATGCCATCTTCTTCTTCTGTCTAATGTTGTGTCGCAATTAGCGTTGAAGGCTCATTAGCACCCCCTCCCTTTCCAGTGGTTGGGGGTGTAATTACAGGATTATTTAGATCTCATTTTTATCAAACATTTGTTATATTTCATTTTGAGAAAATTACATCACGATAGTTATCGTTTTTGAATTATCGCCCAGCCCTACAAGGAATTCAAAATGTTTGATACTTAAAAGTTAATATGTAATTTAAAGAAGACAGAAAGAAAGGGTGAACAAATGCCATCAAGTTTTATACATGCACTCAAATACTTTTATGCCATCCCTGCACAAGTCTGAGCCTCCAAGAACTCCATCATATTTTCATTTCTCTTACTATGGTAGTTGAGTAAAGCAGTCTCATGTAATGTGTTGTTTTTGTTTTTTTAATTGTTTTTTATTAACAGTTCACATTTCAGCCACAGACTGTAGGGCCTTGTGAGCATGCAGACTTTAAAAATATAAGTGTCTATCCCTGACACCTTCCTCTCTAAATTCCCTTTCACCTACATGAACCAAATATAGCAGTCACTCCTGGAATCGCCTGCACTGCCCCTCCATGTGCCCCGACACCTATTTTTGTCGTTGCACTTGCGTGATTAAGCCGCGGCCCCATGTCTTGTCTCGTTGTCTGGAAGTGATTAATCGTACAAATGTGGATGAAAGGTGCTCTCTCTCACAGTCTCACCTGGAAGGCACTGTGAGCCTTCATGGTGTCACAGTCTGTTGGAGACAGGAGAAGTGACAGAGCTAGTTTGGTGAAGAAGGGAAAAAAACAAGAACGGCTTAGAAAGTGAGGTTTAAAACCTGACTGCCTCCCACCTCTGCACGCCTGGTGATTCTCTCTATAACGTGGCTTTTCTTTCGGGCCACAGCATCAGGGTTTTATTGTTGGACTAATTACAGGCAGAAATATAAGTTGTGAAAACAAGGAGTAGAAGAACTTCTGAAGTGAATTACTCCACACTCTCTCTCAGTGTTACTGCAGCTCTCCTGTACTCTCAGCATGGTCCATTAATATGTTGACATCAGCTGTTCTCTGGGAGGTTGTTCCTCAGTCCACACAGTGGCAGGAGCTGTCACATGGATCAGTGTTCCTTACAGCACAAGTTCCTCACGAACAGGATGTAGGTTTGGATTCAGATCAGTGCTGAGGGTTCATTCTGACTCTGAAACCTGACTGAACTGAACATCTTGACAGAGACTGAAGGAGAAGCTGGCGGTGGAACTGATTATTTTGTTGCAGGATCGAGCACTTCAAACTTTGATGGCCACAGAACATGTTTGGATTGGTTTGTCCATTCACATTGTACAACTTTAATATGAGAAATAGTGAAAAATACCCCAAATGTTTTGATCTTACCAGCTTTCCAATTCCCCAATATATTTCAGGAAACTTAAATACTCACAGCTAACAGTCTGTAAACAGTGATTACTTTTACACGATTAATCAAACAGACTATCCTCAGAACACTCCAACAGCAGATGTCGTAGGGACTATTTCTTCAGTGGGAACTTCTCTCAAGCAGATAGTTTACAGGGACACATTTCAGAGGCAGATTCGTAAAAGCCTGAGAGCTGGGAGCAGACACCAAGAGGTTAAGTATCTGCTTGGGAAGAAGCCACCAGGGATCAGTGGGAGAATATGTTTTTGTATGATTTGAACTTTATGAACTGACCCTTGGCTAGAGGGAGGCATTTGGTCCATCTGTCTGTGCCTCTATTCATCCGTCTGTCCCAGTTTCTGAGTAATGCCGTGAAATTTCCATTTTCATTTAATGCCCCAAAAATATGACTCTGTCCCTGGCAAGTTATCTACGTTTTTACATGAATTAGCTGTGGATATCATAGTCACCAAATCACTGTGTGTGTCGTTTCTTCAATCCAAAAGTTTTCTTTCTTTTGTGCCACATGATAATCATTCAGGCATCAGGGGACCAATAGACACAGATGTTTTTAATGCCTGATTCTTGTTGGTCAATTAAGGCCCTCTGAGGTCGACTTTCTCTGTGTATCAGACTGCCGCTATAAAACACAGGACTTCAGGGGACACAGCCCTTTTCTCACGGCAAAATTCCCCCAGATCCGTGTCCGGTCTGTTGCCGATCCATCACAGCACCTGATCTGATGGGTTCCTATTCTAGTCATGTGTTAACTTCCACTGGATCTGCTTCATTGCATTACGGCTGTGTCTCTGATCCAGCAGGTCAGAGCCCTCCGGATCAGATACACAAGACTTCTATTTTTGCCGGATGCCAGAGCACGACGCATCAATCTCAACAGAGCAGATGGAGCGGGACAGGAAGTCAGGCACCAAAACAAAATGAAAACATCCGGTTAATTTTGAGAATAAAACACTCTGTGTTATCACCAGATCGTATTTCACTTAACTACAACAACAAACCATCATGATGAGCGGAGCCAGGCCTGGAGTCAACAGGTCAGAGGTTTTTAGAGGACCAGAAAGACAACATGGATGAGGAGAGGATATTTATTAATGCTTTAATTAATGCTGGAAAAGCTTGATCTCCAGCAGTCCTGCTCCGTGCTGCGTTCTGAAAATGCAACCGGTGTGTGTTGACTGACAAGTGAGCACGGAGCTGGACTGCAGCGGATCAGAGACAGACCGGTTACAGACATGGTTGAAGTCCCTTGTCAGGAACACTTCACGCAAAAGGGGACAGGAGTATGGTGGGGGATGATGCTGCAGTGAGGACTATCACCTCTGTATTGGGGACATTCTTCAACCAGCGAGCTGTATGCTGCACAAATCGCCCAAAAAGCATTTTAAATCCTGTTTAGACTTTATTTTGAAAATGCCTTCAGACAAATGAGACGTGACCACCCACTCACAGTGAAATCTGATTTCTCAAACCACCTGCCGGAGCATTCTGAAACACATTTTGGCAAATATCTTTTTCTTATGTGTCCACAGTAATGGTGTAACAAGAGAATACATTATTATGCAGGATGTGTAGGCTGTTTGCTTTCAGCTCACCAACACTTCATCACACACTCGTTATGTAGATGTGTGCTCTGTAAGGAAACCTGCCCTGCCTTAAAAACCTGAAGGAGGCCTGACTGAAACATGTGTAACCATCAGTAAGTGGATCTCTGAAACTGAACAGTCAGTAGTGTCATACCTGGATCAAGTTGTTTGAAAGTAACTGTGATGAATGTATATTCAGCCTCCTTCTGACGAACTGGTTCATGTTACCTCTGTGCTGATTCTGTCCTGTACATGCATCTGTTGTATTCTGTAAAGAGAAGTCTTTTCCTGCCTCTTCTGTCTTTTGTCAAAGATACCGCACACTGAGAGACTTGGCTTGGGAAAAAATAAACAATGGCTCTTAATCCCCCTGTGTAAATCTACCAGTGGCAGCAGTGACAGGCATTAAAATATCTACATACAAAAGAAAAGAGAAATCTTCCAAGCAGTGTCCTTGTTTCCTTTGTTATATTGAAGCTGAGAATTACTCTGAGACTATTTCATACCCAGTTAAAAAAATCTTCACTGAGTATGTAGTCCACATTGTAGATCATTCACCGATGCACAGATGTTGCACAGATGCAGTCAGATGAACTGAATGCTCTTTTTTTGTCATCACAGGATTTGAAGTAGCTTTAATCCAATTTAAATAGATGTCTGGTATGCAGCCTTTATCTAAGAGCAGTTGTTCTGCAGGTTGTTTTGGGGTAAACATGCAGTAAACATGTTCTAGCACACACACAATGTCTGA
Source organism: Notolabrus celidotus (assembly GCF_009762535.1). Lineage (NCBI taxonomy): Eukaryota > Metazoa > Chordata > Actinopteri > Labriformes > Labridae > Notolabrus > Notolabrus celidotus. Next base: position 32,845,620 of record NC_048276.1, on the reverse strand, counting down.
GCAATGTTCTCTTTACAGTATCAGGAGCGTGACTATCGTCCTCATCAGCTCATGTTTGCTCCCAGACAATGCGTGTTACTTCATCACCAACACCATTGACTTTCCCTACACTGCACTGCGAGGCTCTGGCCCCCAGGTCCAACCCCCCCCCCCCCCCCCCCTCTTGGTCACCCTCTCCACCTCCCCAAATGTAGGTCACACACAGCTGCCACGGGAGTGTTTGTTTGCCTGGCTGTCACCTCTCATTACACCCCCATCCCCTCAACATCTGCACCGAGGGGTCATAAACAAGGCCATCCCTGAATGCATGCACGCTTTGTCCTACAGCACAGATGACTGTAGCCAAATGCCTAAATAACGTGGAGCAGGGATGCATGGATAAAGAATGTAAGGGATGAGGAGGATTCCAGTGGTGAAGATAATGATCGTTGATTCCAGTGATTTTTCTTGAATCAATTATTTTAGTTTGATTTTATTATTAACTTTCATTTAGTGCAGATTGTTTAAGTCGTTCAGGCCATCATGAATATAACAGTTCTACATAAACCAGCCTGATAAGAGCTTTAGTGACAGAAACCATGTTTGAGAAAACTTAATTCAACTTGTAATTTAAAGCTTGGGTTGTTAGTCAGACTTAGATACACCTTTTATTATACTGGTTAAAATGATCTTTATGTCCTGATGTCAATCAATACATAATGTGTTCTTAAAAAAAACTCTATCTACAGGCGGAGTAAACCTGGGAAAACACCAACCAATCCCTGCCATCAGAAGCCAAATTATGAAACCAATCAAATCCCGTCCTGCTGTTCTGCCCGCCTCCTGCACGTACATGTCATGTTTGTTTGTGTTTTTAACTTTCACTATGAGAATGTTTTGGTGTTACCGCTGAGTGAGACATGAGTTGATGTAGTGCAAAACACCAACGATGTCCTGAGGACCGGTATGAATCAGTCACCATCATATGGTCGCGAATCAGCAGCGCTCGTGCATGTGAGCGGGGGTGTCACTTTGGAGGAGCTCCGAGGAGAGGGGGGGAGGGGTTAGATGGAGTCCTGAGGAAATGCTACATTCAAATTCATGCTAGTTTTCCGTGTCTGCAGGCAGTCAGTAGGTGGGGCTCTAAATCTTTTGGTTTCATCATCAGTGAACACTTACTGTGTCCATTTGAGTATACAGGCTGTTATTGAAACCACCTGCCACATCCTACCTACAAATTAAGTATGTAGTATGTAGTATGTAGTATGTACTGCATACTATACTGCCTCAGAATTAGTTTGTAGTATGTAGTATGTACTGCATACTATACTGCCTCAGAATTAGTATGTAGTATGTAGTATGTACTGCATACTATACTGCCTCAGAATTAAGTATGTAGTATGACTGTTCTGTTGGATCTGTTCTGCAGGATGCTGGGTCAGGCGTCGCTGCATTTCTGGTTTCAGAAGTAAACGGCACAAGCTGATCGCGAAACTGCTTTCAGTATCACTTATGTTTTAAAAAAGAAGAAGCATAAAGTTAGCCCTGTGCATTTTGGGAAACAGTACGTGAGGGAGACTGGTCCGATGCATACGGAGACATTTTTCCGAATCAGTACGAAATCCGAGGAGTTTTGGCATACTGCAGATTTTACTCTTGTTCACATACTACATATGGAATTTTGCCCAATTCAGCACGTACTACTAGAGTAGTAGGCACTTTCGAAAACAGCCACAGTCTGTAGATAAACATGGGACTTACTACCCAGAGAGGAAATGGGTATTTATGAACTATTGGAAAAAGTAAGTTTTTGATTATTTGCTGATTGGTCGATATCCACAAACAGGGCAAAATTGGCCTTGACAGAAAGTCAGCCGATATATTGACGAATCCTAAACTATAGTAATGTGTCATTTACGCTGAGGGGACGGTGATGGTGTCAGAGCCAAATCTGACCAAAGTCTGTTGGACAAGTTCACAGAGACGTCCTCTTTACGAGCAGAATCCCTCGGCTGTAAAGATCTGGCTGAAGGAGTTTATTACCCAACATTCAGAGAGAACATCTTCTCTGGAAATTCAACTGTCTGCACACTTTGTCCTTTTCCTCTCTATCTGTGCTGACGGGGGGTGGAGATTTCCCTCAGGGGCTCAGAGTTATTAGAGTCATTACTGTGACCTTTATTTGGCCCCCAGTCTCTGCTGAACCCGGTTTGACCCGCAGGGGGGCAAAGCGTGGCTGTCACAGCGTCTCTCTGAGACACTTTGCAGTCAGCTGGGTCAAGCCTGTACATATTGATGACCAACCACGAAGCCCGGGAGGTGAATACATGCTGGGCATGTGCGTGAGAGTCCCGCGTTGATACATATTCATAAGACAGCAGGGGGTGTTTGTACCTCTCTCTGTTGGTCATCACTTAGACGTGACGTTGGTGTTGCTTCCTGTGTCACCAGCTTTTTCTGTATGCAACAACAGAAAGTGTTTTTTTCTTCTGTGTATATTTGGGTAGATTTGTACCATGAAAAGCTGGCAGATATTTTCATTAGCAGTTCCTGTTTGCACCGGAGTGATGTTTGTTCAGACAGCTCTCAGTGGATTACCATAATACTCAAGAAAACAAACACACAAGAAAAAAAGGCTCTCAGGCTTCAGTTGCAAAGGAGAAGATTTTAGTTATTTCTGAGAGGATTTATGGATATTAATTCAGGATGGATATCAAAGATGTTATTCTCAGTAAAAGTCACAGTGAAATAAAAAGTGTATCATTTCACAGAGTTGTGATTTTAAAGAGTTTCAGCACTCATTAAAGCTCCTGTGTGGCTCTCTGGTTTTATCACAATTTAAGCGCCCCCTGGATTTACTTTTCTGACAAGCTTCTTGAATCCATCATTTCTGACGGTGCTAACAGGAAGCAGGTCTTTAATGTAAGATGAGATTATTGTGAAGTTTTAGTTTGTAGATTCTTATTTTTCTCAGCTTGAGGTTATTTGCATGATTTGATTTAAATTTACAACAAAGAAATATCCATTTGTATACTGTGTATTAGTTTAGTAGAGTTTTTTTTTTTAATGGTGCCCCTTTAAGATTACTAGGGTTATGGATGGAGTGATGTTGTTTCCCACAGTGCAGAGAATGCATCATGGTATTTCAGTGTTAACTTGTCCTACAATTGCGGTGGACATTAAACATGTCTGAAATGCACAGCAGAAGTAGTCTCTGTGCTCTTCCCTTACCCACATCCTGAAAGTATATTTAATGAAGTGTATTAAGTTAATAGTTACGCAGAGTCAGCACAGTGTCAGACCAACTTCTCTGCTTTGAGCTGGTAGGTTCAAATATATTTAATTTTTATCAAACATTTGTTAAATTATATTGATAAAAATTATATCACGATAACTATCATTATTGAATTATCGGCAGGCCCTACTCCTACCTACTAACTTGTTTCATGTTACACCAGCATGCCTCTGCCCCTCTCACCTCACTCTCTCCCATTGTGAACCCTCCTGGCCCCCTCCTCCATTAGCTGAAAATCTCTGCTGTATTAGTTGTGTTTGCAGAGAGATGACAGGAAATGAAGAGGATAGAAAAAGAAAAACAACATGAACAAATATTCTTCATGGTCGGCAACAAAAGCCCCCTGGTCACAAGAGCTCTCCATTCTTTGATCTTATAAAATGTTCATAGTCAACAAAAACCTGCTCTAATTTAACATAAGTCATGTCCTCAGGAAATATGAACATCTGTAAGTTCGAGTTGTGTTTGTATCTGGAGGATCCAATAAGATTAATATGAAAGTAAACATGTGGGCTTACTTAAATGATCATTTAGTCCACATTTATCAGATCAGAGTTTTTATCCTCATGGGGAAACTAAGCTGCTTGAATTGTCTGATGACTTGAATATTGTATTAACAGGAAATAGTCCAATAACTAATTTACATATTACAGGAACTTGGCAGTACTTCAGCTAATGCTGGCTCACACAGTGTTCTAGTTACTGGCATCTCAAGTGTGTGCTTCCTTTTATTCAAAGTCCTTTGTCTTACAGCCGTCCATCATCTGACTGCTTGTGATTCTTGCTCTGTTGGACCTTTTGTAGTGATGTTCCCAGATCTCAGAAATGACCTTGATGAGTTTGATGTTATAATGAAACACATGATAAAATATAGGCTACAATAACTTCACCCACGTTCTAACAAACAAGCAATTTATAAAGAAGAAGAGGGAGACAGCCTCAGAGTACAAATCCAAGGACTGTAAAAAGTATGCACATAGTCTCAGTGACGTCTCACATTAATACATGAAGAGACATTATGAAGCCCAAAGATGTGGAAATGCTGACTCCATCTATCTTTTGACTAATGGCTGTAGCCTTGCTGCCCACCTTTCAACTCAGTCACACCCCTGATTGTGAATAATTATGTATAACCCATAGACTGTATAAATAATGGATGTAGTATTGGTGATGTTACCCATCTGTTTCTGAAGCGCTGTTTTGAAGCCAATCATTGGTGGGAGCCATATTGGAAATGTTGAACTCAACCTAACTTCTGTCGAGCGAGTGTGAGGAAAAGAGGCGGGCTTTGAGCCTCCTCGCCAACAGCTACAGTGTTCCCGTCTGTCAGTCAAGTCAGCTGTGCCTCTCATTGGAAGACTCGTAATCGTAATATCCAGACTACACTCGTTTTTTGTGCCAGGCTGTAAACATGTTTATTTCTGCTGTAAAGATCGTCTTTTTTTAATGGGTGTGTATGTGGTTGACGGTACTTCCAGAGCCAGTCTTTGATGCAATAGACATGGGTGAGCTTGACCCCCCCCCCCAAACATGTTTGGTATTTTGAAAGTAGCACAAGTGGCGTCTCTTTGGCTCTCAGCGCCAGCCTCAAGAGGAAACTCGAGGAACTGCAGTTGCTTATTGTCTATCTTTTTCCACACCAGATGTTCCTGCTTTTAATAAATTAACTTATTTAAAAGCAAAACAGAGAAGAACCTCTGTTGTTATAAACTGGTGTTGCCCTTTCATGATGAATACAAAGCACTCAGTGTGCATCCTCGTCTCCTGACAGTCTGCTGAATGAATGTGACACAATGACAAAACAATATCTGGTCATTCATGTCTGCACTTGCTCGTCCTTGATGTTACGCTGACATGAGCATGTTTGAATGTTCTGCAGCTGCTGCCCCTTTCTTTTTTTTTGTTGTGGCTCCCTGCATGTTTTATGTTATTGACATTATCATAAATTATTAAAATATACTATCTATGTGCACACATGAACAAAGAGTACTCGTGGCATTATTGATGAGATAACAATACAAAGAGCTTGAAAAAAAGAAGGGAAAAGAATGTTTTTTGGGGAGGGTTGAGGTTTCATGGATTTATTGGCTGTGTGGAATCTAAATGCTGCATCTGACAAATGAATATAATGGTTTGCAACATTGAGACTCAGAAATAGATCACAGTTTGGTGGTCAAACCAGAGAGCAGACACCAAAGATCAGCTTCTTAAAATAGCTCAGAGCTGAATATTTGCCCCGATTCCTTCGTCTTTGCAGCCAACAACTGTCCTCCTGATCACCACCATACCCTCGTCAGCACATACCCTGAAGGCTCCTTGTTATTTGGAAAATACTTCTCTATTCTGTGGCTCCTTGGTTACTGGAGTTTTTTTTCCAATTCTCTGCTTCAGTGATGTTTCTTTGTCTTTGCAGAAACTCATGGCCAGAAGCACAGCCTGCAGACGGCGCAGAACCTCCTGCAAGAAGAGGTGGCACAAGCTGAGGAGCATTCAGAGGTAAAAGAGAAAAAGGAGGAGAAAAAAAGCTCATGATATTGAGCTCTGACTTCTTCTTCTTCTTGTTGGATATCAAGCACAATCTTGCATCGCTTTGGCAGCTCAGTTGTGGGGGATTCTTGAAAAGCAGGCTGACAGCCCACCCACTTTTGTGCAATCTGATCTCCAAAGACATGAGGAATATCCATACAGTGAGCAAACCGCCAACATCTGAGAGCAACTTGACCACTTCCAGCATGGGGAGCTTTGCAGAAATCTGTCTTCATTCTGTTCATTTGTTCTGCCAATCCTTCAGCCAGACTTGCATCACAGAATATTTGTACGAACATGCTAACCTTACCTGAGCTGACATAAAAGACCCATAAGATCCTAAAGAAGGGAGACACTTCACTGCAGGTTCAAGATTAACAGGATATTTCTCTTTTGTTTTCATTCATTCTTTTTTTTTTTTATTGTGCAAGAAATGTGCTTTACAAGAAGAGGGTGACCAAGTGATGGACAGAATAACAAGTAAACAAGGCATGGATATGAACTGCTATTAAAAAAAGCAGACAAACAAAGAAGTGATAATAATATAATACTAATAAATAATAATAATAATAATAATAATAATAATAATAATAATAATAAGAGGATAACGATGGCAAAAAAAAAATAATGTCCATAAAAAATACAGCAGAAATAAACTATAAAAAGTAAGCAATGAAAATAATAATTGAAAGTCACTAAATATATTATATCTTCTATATATTATGGGCTGCACGGTGGTGCAGTGCATAGCGCTGTGGCCTCACAGCAAGAAGGTAACTGGTTCAAATCCCAGGTGCCTTTTGGTGTGGAGTTTGCATGTTTTCCCAGTGCATGCGTGGGTTCTCTCTGGACACTCTGGCTTCCTCTCACAGTCCACAAACATGCTCAAGGTTGATTGGTCACTCTAAATTGCCCGTAGGTGTGAGTGTGCGTGAATGGTTGTCTGTCTTTCCGTGTTTGCCCTGTGATGGCGACCTGTACAGGATGTACTCTGCCTTCGGCCCGAAGTCAGCTTGGATAGGCTCCAGCCCCCGTGACCCCCAACGGGATAAGCGGTCTAGATAATGAATGGATGGATGGATAAATATATTATATTAATAATGATAATGAAACAGATAAGGCTGAATGACAGTATCCTAATTACTAATTTCAAGGAGGTTAGTGAATATCTTCTGATGTATTCCAAATATGATACAATTAAAGTGGAAAGATTTATTAGATTATGAGGGGTAAATACTTATTAACATTTTTAATTTGTTTATTTTCTTCTGTTTCATATGCATCTTGTTCTTTAAGATGAAGTTGTTTCAGTAAAGTAGTCTGAAGAAGGGATGGGTAGTTGTTGTTTTTTGCCCTAAATGAAAAAAGTTGGAAGTCCATTATTCTGACTTTTATAAAAATCTGTGGAAAGACACAAAGTGAAATCACAGGCATGCTGGTGACTGACTCCTTCTGCTCTGCTGCACAGATAAATGAATGAACCATATCCCTCTCTTATGATCACTACTTTGGGTCAAGGTGACAACAAAATACTGATGAAACTCTACAAAAATTGTCACATCAATATAGAAATGATGTGAGGACATTACATGTTGTTGCAATAACATTTAAATATGAACATTTTCAATGCAGTGTACAGAGTGGTTCTCTAAATCTCTGTTCATTGAGTTTTAGCTGAGTTCACAGATACTAAGCTCATTGTCGTTTGGATGATGAAGTTGATCAGCTCTGAAAGCGAGAGGCTTGACAGCAACATTAGCCCTGTTCTTGATGTTTCAATAAACAACTCTGAGCGAGGAGGCCACAGAGATGCCCTAACCCTGTATGTTATTCATTTGTTTTATTTGCAAGTGGAATTCAAAACTGTCTCAAGATTTTAGTCAAAACTTGAACTCTAAAAGGTAGAAACCTCAGACCCAAACACTTCACATCTGTTTACCTCTCCTACCATTGACCTCTGGTGGTATCTATCCATGCAGATAGTCTAGTCTGGCTCTATTTGTGGAGGCTTGTTTTGTCTGCCTCTACCACAATGCAGAAGAGGTAAACATTGTTTTGTTTATTGCCCTGGCAGGCTTGAAAAACGACATTTGAAAAGCTAAAAACCACGTACTCAGTCCTTGTTCCTGGAGATAATCCACAAACCTCACTTTGAACAGTTTGCTGTTTTTCACTGGTGGTGAGAGCAGGAAAGAAAATCATGACTTTGCCAATATTGAATTAATTCTCTGCTGGCCTTGATAAGTTCACAGCTCTCTAACAAACTAGTAAATGAAGACTGCAGCTTTTCTTCAGAATAAAAGCCGTGTTCATGCTCTACTCACTCTCTTTACAAAACCACCCTGACCCTGTGACATGCCTGTGCCAGCATGATAAGTGTGTGCACGCAGCTGAGGCAGCACACAGCTGCTTTTAAAAAACATGTTTCACTATCCTTTTTAAGAACGATAAATAACAATCAACCTTTTTCTGTGTGCAGAGATTTTTGGACAGAGATGACACAACTCTCAAACTGTCTTGTCTCTGCTTGCTCAGTCAGCTCATGGTGGGTTGGAGGTAGACTTTCACAGGCAGGATGATATTGTCCTCACGCTAAAATTTCACTGCATGTTGAACAATACGGATGTAGGAAGTGAAATAGAAATTAGAGCCCAAAATGAATGAGATTAACCTGCATGCCATAGTTTCTCTACGTAGACAGAAACACGTTTCCATGAAGCAGTTTAACAGACGGATACATCAGACTTCATTTTTTAATACTTAGTACGGGCAAAAACGACTAACAGTAGGTTAAGTCCATAATTACTTCTTAATAGAGGCGATGCAAACTCGTTAGTTTCCTCTGTGGCTGTTTTTACAGGTTTTTACATGTACAAATGTAAAACGGTTCATTCCCCCTCGACACGCCCAGCAGCGGCTCTGTTTCATCTTCTTTTCACTACATCAGTCTCCACATGAGCCAACTCTTGTTTTCCCAAATTTCCACCAGTGAGTGAGTGCATCATTTCTTGTGCATCGCTTGAGCATGAAGCATGGCTGAACGTATCACTGACAACGTAAACCATGGCAGATGTTCTTTGTGTTGCATAATGTTATTCCAATGATTGTTGGAGCGGGTAGTGCAAGACAAAATTGCGTGTGAGCGGCAGACAATGCATTGCACAGAAAAGTGTTATCCAGCATATCGGATCCAAACGCGTGCGTGTAGAAGCATTTAATGTCCATTACAGAGCAAATACCATAAATTGGCAATGCTCTGAAAAATATCACGAGGATTATGACTTAATACAGCTGAACACCGAACCAGCAGGTGCCAATGTTTGTCAGCTTTGATGCTGAATCCTTGTCTGCACCCCACAGCTGTTGTGTACATCCTGTCACATGACCACAAACTACAGTAACGTCTCGAGACCTTAAGAAACATCACTGATGCTTCTCCAAATAATTCACATAATAATAAATAATATTTATATTAAATATATCAATCAATTAAAGAAACACTGCTTCAAATACTGTTCAATAGACTGCTTTGAGTCCTGGCTGCCAGAGGAATGATTAATGTGGCTTCAGTTGGACTTCAAACATCAGATATCATGAAAGCTTGCGTGTCAGTGCTTTGTCATATTCCTGATATCTACTGTGTGTAACATTTAAAAATAAACACAAGGACGATCAGTGCTGAAGTAAACATACAAGTATGTACACTAGCAGTCAGAAGTTTAGAAACACCTTCTCATTCAATGGTTTGTATTTATTTTAATTATTGTAAACACTGTAGATTAATACTGAAGACATCAAAACTATGAAAGAACATATATGGAATTATTTAATGAACAAAAAAGTGTTAAACAAAGCAGATTATGTTTTATATTTTAGATTCTGTAAAGTAGCCCCCTTTTTCCTTCATGACAGCTTTGCACACTCACACTCTAATTAACATGAGCCTTGTCAAGAGTTCATTTGTAGAATGACTTGCCTTCTTAATGTGTTTGAGACCATCAGTTGTGTTGTTCAGAGGTAGGGTTAGTACACAGTGGATAGCTCTATTTGACTACTGTTGTAATCCAGATTATAGCAGAACCATATTATTTCATAGTTTTGATGTCTTCAGTATTAATCTACAATGTTGAAAATAATTAAAATAAATAAAAACCATTGAATGAGAAGGTGTGTCCAAACTTGTGACTGGTAGTGTATTTATTATGTCTTGATCCAGACAGGTCTTCTGAAATCCTGCATTTTGTTTAGGCCTCAATCAGGTTGTTGAGGGAGTCTTATTCACACCTGAAATCCACACTGCCGCTCCGGGCTCGTATCGATCCTCACACACACCTCCCCCATCTGACACCGGCTCAAATCAATACCTCCACGACTCAGTCATTAAAGTGTCTGTCCACTGATTGATTAAGCAACACCCAACACATGCCGAACAGCCTCCCTGAGCCAAAGCACAGACTACACCTCAGGACATCTGTTAATGAGCCGGATTTCTCAAACATAAGTCTGTGATTTTACTCTGCTTCAGAAACACAGAAACAGAAGTAACCTACTTTTTGATTTCTGCACACTGAAGATTGACATGTTAACTAATTTGTGCTGTCACATAATTTGAATTTACTGATGAAATAATCCTTCAGATTTCACTCCTCTATGTGTAGGTTGATGCCATAAAACTGTGTATTATTAGTCGACCTGAATCAATACAAACGTGATCCTTATTCTGTCCTCTGCTCTGTGACCGTCTCCTCTGATCTCTGTGGTCTCACATTAAACCCTTAGACGGCCAGGGCTTCAATGAAAACCATCTGTGGGTTTTTACTGACAGTGCTTCATCAAATAGTCTTTTCAAACATCTTCATTCAGACTCACTGCAGTGGCGTCGTGACCATGAAACTGTGAGAAAGTATCTTTCCCTTTGTGAGACAGATAAAAATCTCTGCCTCTGAAGACTGCAGCCAACAGCTTCTTCCTTTGTTGCCTAAATTCAAACACACCTTCTTATTAGGAAGATTCCTCGTCAGGTACAAACATGAAAACAGATTTCTCATGTCACAGGAAAAAGACTGCGACTCTTTGTTGTCCTCTGTGCTCTGCTTAATCACTCACAGGAGACTTTGGTGGAGTGTAATGACCCGTCAGCCTTTAAACTTCGCTGGTTTGGAGTTAAATCGTGGGCACACACACAGCAGACTCTGTTTGGGGTTTAAACTCAAGTTCACAGCTTCAGCTCCTCAAAGGATCTGCTGCTCATTATATGTTAAAGCTGTCGGACTGCAGCCAAGTGGTCTGACTGATGTTGTTAAGGACTGCACTGCTGCCAAAGTGATGTTCTCCCCTGTGGTGGTCTTTATCAGGCACACACGTACACCAACCCTTTAAAACATGCATGAATGGTTTTATAATGAAGAAGCCTCCTGCAGAAACATTCGACGCTCGCTGGATGAGTTTCTGTTTTCTACTTCATCTGTCAAAGATCAAGTGAAGGAAACAGTCAGAAAACTTAAGAGAGGGTGAAAATAAAACACAGTTTTATTGTTATGAAATGATTTACATAAAAACCTCCCACAACAGAAAAATGATGTTACTTCAGGACAAAGCTGAGAGCAAATTCTGTTTCATTTGTGTGAGTAGATTAATCAGAAATAAAACAAGAGACAGGTTGTGGTGTTTTCTTCCTGTGATGTACACTTCCAGTTAAACGTTTGGAAACACCTTCTCATTCAGGGTTTGTATTTATTTTAATTATTGTAAACACTGTAGATTAATACTGAAGATATCTAAACTATGAAAGAACATATATGGAATTATTTAATTAACCAAAAAGTGTTAAACAAAGCAGAATATGTTTTATATTTTAGATTCTGTAAAGTAGCCCCCTTTTTCCCTCATGACAGCTTTGCACACTCTTGGTATTCTCTCAGTCTGCTTCATGAAGTGGTCTCCTGGAATGGTTTCTAATGAACATGAGCCTTGTCAAGAGTTCATTTGTAGAATGACTTGCCTTCTTAATGTGTTTGAGACCATCAGTTGTGTTGTTCAGTGGTAGGGTTAGTACACAATGGATAGACCTATTTGACTACTGTTGTAATCCAGATTATGGCCAAATCAGATTATTTCATAGTTTTGATGTCTTCAGTATTAATCTACAATGTTGAAAATAATTAAAATAAATAAAAACCACTGAATGAGAAGGTGTGTCCAAACTTGTGACTGGTAGTGTATGTGTATGTAGGTTAAATAGTTTTAATGATCAATGTATCTGTAGTTTACTCTTAAAATGATCATTTTGTTTTCATATTGTGAAAGCATCAAGGGGTTACATTTTGAAATTTCTTTCTCTTTCTGCTTAATAACATCTTACATGAATAAAAACTGGCATTTAAGAAATTAGGACCAGAAAATGTTGACATTTCTGTTCAAAATGCGACTGGAATGATTAAACCATTCTCAAATGATCTGTGTTTCTATGTCCGTCACGTCAGCGGATGATAATTGAGTAATCTTTTGCCTCCGGTTCCATCTGCCATTTATTGTCATCCTTAAAAATAAATACTAAACATCTAAAGTCCACGGACGCTGTCGGTGACAAATGCAGAAATCCTCCTAATGAGAATCAAGAATCAAGAAAGCTTTATTGCCAAGTGAGCTTGCACACACAAGGAATTTGACGTGGTGATTGGAACACTGGTACATGACAACAAGACAGTAAGGACAATAAATATAGAAACCTAAACACAAATCTAAAAATTCTAAATAAAATTCTATTTGTACAAAGAAAGGTAGGCCTATAGAAGTACCTTTAAAACATGAATAAGTTAAATTAGCCAGAGTGCACGTTTAGTGGATGAATTTAATAATAAATTGTAATAACAAGCTTCTTCTTAGAAAGAGTTAATTTGTTCTTCACTGATAAAATGTTGAAGATGAACGATTCATTTCTGTCTTGTCTGAGTGTCACACTTGAATGCAGATCGCTGTTTGTACACTCGGGGTAAAAACTAAACGAGCTTTGAATGTAGCAGCTGTCGTATATTGGCAGTAAGGCCAATTTAATTCTCTGCGACCTGAGGTTATCTGATGGCGTCCACGCCAGATGGAGAAGCTTTCGACTCAGTGGGGGAAGACTCGGGGGGGAGGAGACATAATAAAGCAGAAAGTCCACCAATAAGACGACAGGACTGACCAGTGACAAGCAAACGTTAGAGGAAGGAGGACGGCTGTGTGAGAATTAACACTGGGTGTCTAATTTAACATCCTCTTTCATGCCACCACCAATTATTTCCCTCCGTCTGAAGTCTTTGTTATTTTTGCATTGTTCTTTCTTTTTATTATCCCCCCTGACTTTTATAATCCTTCTCTCTCTCTCTGCAGGGTTCTTCTTTCCTTTCTTTCTTTCTTTCTTTAACTCCATATGATTGTGTTGACCTTAATACAGTCGCTCTTATTCTGGCCTTGTTGTCACTGTTTCTCTTTTCTTAATATCCTGTTTTGTTTGGCTCATTTCTCTTGTTTTTTTAAGGTGCTTTAAAATAATTTCAGTTATTTTTTCTTTGTTAAACTCTTGATAGAAACCTTTTAGTGTCTACAAGACCATGAAATCACCTTCCACCAGCTGACATGTCGTGTTTACCTTTTGTCTCTTATCCTAATAATGAAAACCTGCTAACATAGCAGCACAGAAGGCCAGCAGTATTAAGTCAATTAAACTCTCATACATGAACACTGAAAACTAGATTCTGCCCACACATGGGCTACTCACTGTGAACATGCAGAATGTGATTTATAAACAAAACATCAACAGACCTTTCACTCCCAGGCCTGTGGAGCTGAACTCCACCAGAGGAGGCTTTGAGTTAAGTCTGCGTGCTTTATGCAGCGATTACTTCATAAATGTAACTTCAGTCCTGAACCAGACGAGGCTCAGTTTCTCCCATCCTGGGAACACAAACAGACACACATCACACGTCTTTCAAGCTCTGCCAGATGTAACAGTTGCAGCACATGGACCATTGTTTGCTCTGTAAAGTGTTGTTACAGTGAGACACTGAAGCCCATAAACTATGCCAGAGTTCAGGGGTAAACATCCCTGAGCTTATTAAATCCTCTTTATACTTAGAGGAGTTTGTTTGAAGGACTCCCTGCGGTGGCAGCTCCCTTTGTGTGTCGTCCCGTCTGCTGATGCCGGTTTGTTTGTCTACCCTGCTTCACAGGAGCTGTTGGAGAAGTTCATGGAGGGAAACGTGAGCCTGGACGAGTTCTTGGACTCCTTTCAAAGCTCCAGGAAGACGTATCACATCCGCCGGGCTCAGGCAGAGAAGATGCAGGAGGTCGTTCAGGCCAGGCGGCAGACGGGGAAAAGCAAATGGCCGGAGGAGCCTAAAGTCCATGAGGTGAAGAAGGACTCGGAGAAGTCTCAGGAGCCACTGCGGCACAACGGCTTGGTAGCGCAGGGACCTCTAAGGGTGTTCCAGGTACGCTACGGCCTCACGCCAGCCATCCTCCTTCCACATTACCCTGTTTCTCCTCCCCCCTCGGCCCCAGGCTTTCAAAGTAGTACCCATCCACCCGAACCCCAACCGGGACAGACCCACATCCTCAGCCCCAGCACCCCGCTCCCAGGACACGGACAGCCGGTAGGCCTCAGGGTCATCGGACAGTTAGCGGGCGGCTGGCCGGCTAACGGGCGGCCGGTGAGGGTGCAGCAGCTTTACAGGCCAAACGCTCAACAGCCTGAACCGCCGTACCGATAAACTCCATGAGGGAGGAGGAGGAAGGGGATGAAAAGCCGGTGTAAGAGGGCTACCATGACGTGGAACCAAACAGTGGCTGTCACAATCATGTAGGCAAAGACTGATCCAGAGACAGGCGGCACTGCAGACGTCCATTTCTGTTCTCCATCCATGACTCAAATGAAAGAGAGACACAGGAGAGCAGGCAGCAGGTAAAGACTGTCAGGGAGGGGCAGGGAGGGGCTTCCATAGCTTGATTTGTCTAATCAATCTGATCAATCCCGATTCTTTTTCATATCCAACCCCAGAAGAAAACAGAGACACATTTTAGTTTGCTGTCCTTGACATCACTGTAGCGACGTTGGTGCTGGAAGCAGAGAAGTTCAGGTTAATCCAGGCTGACAGACGCCCCCTCTGACACAAAGAGATAGTCTGTTAATATGCAGGTAATAAATATAACATTACCGCAGCTCTTATGACTTCTACTGGATTTAACAGTTATCAGTGGAGTCGTTTTAAATACAAACTTTAAAAGTCATTTCCTTTCAGTCAGAAGAATGCTTCACTCACTTCGATACTGTGAAAGTGGAGTTTTGGTCACACAGCTAATGGTAGTATGATATCTATAGAGTGGTTGTTTTCTGGAAGACAGGAAGACTTTCAAAATAAAAGAGGAATAACTCAAAAAGAAGGTTGAAAAAAAGAGGCAATAATAATCTGGATAAAGAGTAAATACTACAAGAACAGTTGACCTTGGGAAGTGATCTCAAAGTTACTGATCCAGCAAGAAGTCCGAACAGGAAATGCTTCTTTAGTTTTTAACTGTGAGGTGGTAACTGGAGGGAGGAAGAGCAGGGTGCGTACTGGTGACCCTCTGTATGCAGAGTCAGGCTGGTCCTTTATGACCACGCTGCCGACTTGAATCATGAGGATCTAATGATAATGAAGGATGAGGAAAGCAGAAATGGTTTCATGGAGAAGAGGACTGAGGATGTCAGAGGAGAGGTACAGCTGTGCATTCAATCTTGGGTACATTTTCTTAACCCGTCACCACAGTTTCAAAGATTATAACCTGTTTTAACCTGGTTAGCTTTATTACTGAAATCCAAACAGCGAGGTGCTGAGGCAGCAGTGTCAGCTGAACTACTTCCACATGAAACTTAGATCTCTGGTTTAACTGACGGACATCATCAGCTGCAGGTCATCACTGATCAGTCTGAAGAGAAGAGAGAAGCTACGCATTGCTGGCTCTTACATTTAAAACCAGACGATAACTCTCTTTCTGAGCCTGTTGTTGCTTTATATTTTCCATCGGGATCTGAGGAGTGGATTTGAAGCAGCATTTACATGTGACTAACAGCTAAGGAAGCCCATCCCTCACTACGACGAGAACCTTTTTAACATTATTTTAATTTTATTATGAATTTGTGGTGTTTTACACGAAGGGATGTGAAGCACACGGTTGTGAAGCACATCTTCAGCTGCAAAAAAAAGATGTCATTGTTCATTCATTCAACAGAGAAGCTTTGTGAGATGCCAAGAGCCAATGAGGTGAAAGGAGGCATCAATAAAGTTTTAATCTGGACCCTCATTTGTTTTTTCATCTCATCAAACGAGACAGTGACATTCATGCTTGGAACAAACCCCAGGATCATGAGCGCCGTTATCAGAGCAAAGTTTCAAACAGAGCTGGTGGTATTTATGAACAATTCCCACACTATAACCTCACAATATTATTTGCAGTGTCATGTGTGTGTCGGCTTCACAGACGATTACCCGGAGCCGTCTGCCTTCTTGTGCGATTTCATGAACAGTGTTGGAGCTCAAGCAATTTATTTATTCATGTAAATCCTATTTTAAATGGCTGACTTCAAAGCTTCTTGTTTACCGTGCTAAATGAAGAGCTGCTT
Source organism: Notolabrus celidotus (assembly GCF_009762535.1). Taxonomy (NCBI): domain Eukaryota; kingdom Metazoa; phylum Chordata; class Actinopteri; order Labriformes; family Labridae; genus Notolabrus; species Notolabrus celidotus. Next base: position 32,829,181 of record NC_048276.1, on the reverse strand, counting down.
CTTCTTTCAAAGCAGCCAGTGTTTTTATTTCCCACCACCCCCGAACTGAGATGCAGAGTGAGGGGAATTTAATCTCTATGAGAAAGCCAGCGCTCTGCAAGCCCACAGTCAAATATAATGCTGTTCTGGAGGTTTCCTTTTTCATTTCACTCTCCTTCTTTTCTCCTCATTGTTCATCCCTCAGCATTCAGACAGAAGCTCTGTGGATTGTTGTTTTCTTTGGTTCTGCTCTTCAACAAACATTTTGCTCATTAATAAGTCATAAGTGCATGCTTACTACAGCTCAACAAAGTATACATGAAAATGCCTTTTGCAGGCCAGTGCCCAGCTGCATTAAGAGAACAACAGACAGGCTCCCCTGATCCTTATGAAACGGTAAATTTCTTAAATGTGTTATTTCTCTGGAGTTAGAGCCAAATGGTCCCACACACAGAAATGAAACCTGATTTTATAAGAGAATAAAATTCACTGTGTGCTGATAACGTTAGCTTCTCAAGACTCCATATTTATTTGCAATATTTGCTTTTCCTGATTTACCACACACATTTTATTTTATTGGACATGTTATTAAAACTTTTCTTTATTTCATGCTTTAGCAGAGTTCTGTGAACAATCACACTGATGAGTTTGTTTTTATCAAGATTTGGATAACTGCTCATTACTCTCGCCAACACTTCTGTTTAAATGTTTTTTGCAAATTTGTTAAGTTTAGTACCTTTGAATATGCAACTATGTGCTTAAGCTAGAACCTCTAGATCGTTAGCTTAGCTTGGCATTATTACAGAGGGAAACTAGGTATATTTAAAAGTCACAAACTCAAACCTCTAGCATATTGTAATGCTAATATCAACATACTTTGTGTTTAAGCGGGGCTGTCAGAGTTTGCATTTTATCACACAATGTGTTTAAGGTCACACATTCCAGCACTCTGTAGTCAAGCTCAGTCTGCAGCCATGATGGAAAGTAACGACACCATGGCGCTTTAAGTCACACATTTTCAGTTGATGAGTCACAAGTGATACGCACTTTCTCAAACTCTATTAAAGCTGCTGTTGGTAGTCGTGATATAAACATCAGTTCTGAGAGAGATTTCAAATGTCAACACTACCCCTCCCCTCTCTGCTGTCGTAACCCACCCACAACAGATCGTTGTGCGCATTCTATGAGGAAGTAGTGGCTTCCCAGCCAATCCGTGCGACGTAGTGGGGCCGCCTCTCAACCAAGACAGAGGACAGAGGATTGGAGATTAGCTATGATTGGTCCGGGAATAACGGGAACGAGGGGGAATAATTACATTGCTTGAAACAGAGATATTGGAAAACACAGAGATTTCACCTTAATCTCAAATTAATCCACTTACCAATGAGTACCGATTGATATTATTACCTTTTCTCCAAACCCAGCAGAAACCATTCCTACCAACAGCAGCTTTAAGTTATCACTGAAGTACTTTAAGATTGATTAGCTGCACCTGTACATTCAGTTGGAGGTGTTGTTAGTCAGCGGGCACAAAAGCCAGCAGAGCTCTATTTTAGTGTGAAAAAGAAGCCTGAGTTTAAACTGAGAGTAAAATAGCAGACTTGTTCGACTGGAGAATACATGATGGACGATCTCTTGGCAGGGTGCAGCGACTTCCTGGAGTTTCTGCTGGTTGCCCGGAGGCAAGTTATTGGCAACAACAATCATTATGCAAGCAGTTTTAGAGGATTAAACAAAAAGACATGTTCACAGGTGAGGTTTTGTCAGGCTAGCTGTTTCCCTTTGTGTCCAGTCTTTGTGCTAAGCTAATCCAAACACCAACAAAAGCCTTTAGCTTTATTTTGACATGAGAGAGGTGTTTGTTCTCGTCTATTTCTCAGTAGATATTTTCTAAAATATCGGAACTGTTTAGATCAAATCTGATTAACTCATTTGTTAACAGAGCGTGTAGCTGGGCACTGACTTCAACCAAACGTACAGTTCTGTGTTCACTCAGGGTCTTAGAGAAACAGTATGTCGTGTCGCTTCTTTACCTAAAGCACAGAAGGACCCGGGGTGACGGTGAATCCAGACTCATGGATCTCATTTTTACCTCCCCATTTACAGAAGCATACCAGAGAAACTCATACCATATCTAATGAGACACCAGATCACCTCCATATTCCTCTGTTGCAGTGATGTTTGACCGAGGGAAGATTGTCTGGGTTCAGAGAGGCTGGAGAATGATTTTGTAACAGAGTTGTCTGAAGAATCCACCCTCAAAAAAATGTTCAGTGGGGTTTAATTCAGGCCAGATGATTCATGTAAGACCGGATGCTTATGTGTTTGAAATATTCTCAAAATGTAAAGTGCTTGTTTCTGCGACTGTGGTTTGGTTTGTCTTGTCTTTTATATTGTGTGTCTGTTTCTATACGAGGATTTATCCCAGCAGCCTTCTTCTCTGGTGGAAAAACGTGTCACACGAAGATGAATGAATGAAGCTTTGGAGCTTAAATTTAAATAAACGGCATCCACTCACTGAGCCAAATGGCATCAAGCGTTTGAGATGATTTACATCACAGCATCAGAGATGGAGGAGCTGTGGCTGCAGGCTTTCAAACCAGATGATTCTGAGCGATGTCAAAGCCGATCAGCGCTGCAGAGAGTGAAGATGAGCTAATAATATCCAAGTCAAGTCATTTCCATCCCTCAGTCTCTGCGCAGAGCTGATTCAGCTCAGCAGCTGCAGTACAGTATGTGTGACCGGACACACGTGGCTGTCAAACCCACTCACTCTGAAAACATCTAGTCGAAGGGGAAAATGTCAACTTGTAGGAAATTCTGACCCCTGACCCCTGACCCTGTTATACACAGAGGAGAAATAAGGAAATAAAACGAGCCGACTGCCACGTTAGAGCTGGCTTTAATGTGCCCCTGCCCATGAACGCATCACTGACTTATTCTTCCTTTGGTCACGCTATGAGAGGCTGTTTGACCATCGCTTTAAAGTAAAAATCGTCCGTAGCAATGTCTTCTAATCTATTAGAATATAAGGGTTTTTCCACATACATGGCACAGAAAATATTAAAGAGGTAAAAACGAGGTGCCGGCCTGAGCTCAGTCCCCTGCTGCATGTCCACTCTCCAAACTCTTCACCCCCTCTTTAGCTGTCCCATCAAGTAAAGCGAAAGTGGCCCAAGAAGGACCTTGAAATATTTATTAAAGTGAGCTAAATGATCTGGGTCAGCCTCATTTCTAAAGAAACGCATAGATCATCTGCAAATCCTACAAATGCAGACATTTAATAACTGATGCAAAGTTGCATCCATAGCATGTGTATGTATGGATACAAACGGTTAGATCACATACTTGACTTTGCATTACTTGTCTTCTTTGGGAAACCTCTTGTGGGTGCACCTGAGGGCTCTGGTTCATGCAACTGCCAGATTCACTGGATGTAAACAAGAGACATGGCAGAACAAAGCGGCAACCTCTGGTGGTTAATTTCAAAGCCAATGCAGAAGTAAAAAAAACAACATAGTATCAGTGATGTCACCCATCTGCTCCTGAGTGCTGCTTTGAAGCGAAATCGTCGGCGGGAGCCATATTGGAAATGCTGAACTCAACCTAACTTAGTGTGAGGTAAAGAGGAGGGGTTTGAGCCTCCTAGCCAACAGCTATAGTGTTCCCACCTGTCAGTCAAGTCAGTCCTGTCCTTATTTGGGCAAAACTCATAATCTTTATATCTTCTAAACGTCACGTCAGAAAAAAATCCACCCCTGTACAGTGTGTGACAATAGAGAAAAGAGCTACGTAGAGCCAAGCCGTTTTTTGAACCAGGCTTTAAACATGTTTATTTATGCTGCAAAGATCGTCTTGTTTGAATGGGTGTGTATGTGGTTTCTGGTGTTACTGACACTCAATGAACTGATGTTTATAACACTCCCGCATGGGCTTCATATTTTGAGACTGGAGGTTGCCGCTTGGCTCTAACAAGTTTAAATCTGGTTCAAGAAGCAGTTTTGGTCTGAGTAGCTCATTTCTGAGGAGGGCTGTGCAGTGTGTATTTTATAACTCATTCATTCTGCAGATATTGAGACTAAAGGCGAGGCGTAGATTTGCACAATTAAGGTTGCGGCTGAATTGACTCACACGTGGGCGCATTGAAACTCTTTGCTAGGAGGCTTATGACCTACTTAGGCTCCACCTTCAAGTATGTTTCTAAAGTTAGGGTAAGTCAGCATTTCCAATATGGTGACCGGCTGCAAAAAGCTTCAAACCCCTCTCCAGAAACCAATGAGTGATGTCACTGAGACCATGTCCATATTTTTTACATTCTCACAGAGGATACTGTTACATTAATTATGGGTCTTGCAGCCCAATGAGGGACACACTGAGTAACTGTGCAGGCAGTAGCAATGACACCTCATAAACATGGATAGCTGTGGACTTGGTCTGTCAGCTCTTGGTCTGTCCCTGCTGCTGTATTTGCTATGGCATCCTTTCTGCCTCCACGTGGCCCCTACTGTTCATGTGCATTCTGTGTGCATAACCGCCAAATCACACACCGGGAACATGTAGCAGCCATCATGTGTATGTTTGGATTTTGTTTTACATTTGGGACTTTGGGAGTTTCAAGTATCAGCTCATATCCAAGTAGAATAAAAACAACACAAGTTAAAGTAATATAATAGTTAACTTTGGGAATCACAAAGAAGGCTGCAACAAGTGTAATGTTCCAACACCAAAACTGCCCAGCAAGAGGATCAAAAATGTGTGTTAACTTGACTGTAGATATTTTATCGGACTTGTTCGATTCATTTTTTGCAGTGTAGAGAATAATTTGCATGACAAAGAGCCTGCCAGCTCCCACAATAAGTCACAGTTTGTGATTTAAACGCTTATAATGCACAGAGTTTCTATTACTAATTCATGCTAAAGCACAACACGGCAAAAGGGAACACAAAAAGACTCCATAGTCTTTGTGGAAATGTTGTTTGTATCAGGATGTCTAGGAAGGGAAAATGTTGCAAATGTCTGGCACAGAAAACATCAGCGCTGTGATCTTGGAGACGTTTTGTCACTCGAGTCTGTTCTGGTATCATAAAATCTCCAGAGTCGGCTACACACTGGGTACCCATAATCTGCTGTGACGGATACTTTCCGAGCCAAAATCGCTGTGTTTAATGGTCCAGAGACACGGCTTTTATTTTTCCAAACTCCCCAAACCAAAAGGACTCAATGAAGCTTTGACACACAGTCAAATGGTCTGTAGTGAACTTACAAAACACAGCAACTTCTGTGGAACCTGTCAGCAACATCTAAAGTAACGCTGATATTCTGACAATGTGGAGTCTAAAAAGTGCTTCACAATGAGTTAAGTAGGTTACAAATACACAGGAGATCTCAGATTTAACTGAGCGCTGAAGAGGCACCGGAACAGACATCCAAAAATATAAAGAAAGTCTAATAAACAAGAAGATTCTACATAAAATCTGCAAATTGAAAGTTGTGGTTCAGAAATTTTAGGGCGTAAGAGATCACCAACAGAAAAACAGTTAATTTTTTAGGACTTTTCCTTCATTCTACATCGTTATACCATCCATCTAAGTCCTGCTTTTCTAATGATGTGCAATAGTCGATTTTTTAAGACACTGAGAGACGTACAAGCTAACACCACTGACAGAGCACAACAGGAAATAAGGACATATACTGTAAAGAGTATTAAAGCTGCTCTGTTCAGCTGAGAGGAGCACTACTTTAGGGTCAGTTTAAAATAGAACTTTATTATTTAATAGATTCATGTTATATAAAATGAGTCTGATCTGTCCTTTCATTAGTGTTTTTATCTCCGCCTGCTTGGCAGTGATGTTTTCAAAATAATTGTCAAAAGGTGTTTGAACATTTAAGCCTGATGTGGATTCCTTGGCTTTTGGAGCTGGCCTCTAGTGGAGACTGGTGGAACTGCGTGTTGGTTTTTTTGGCACTTCTGCATTAGCTTCATTTTTCAACACTGGAGGTTGCTGCTTGGTGGAGACCAAAAACAGAGCCTAAAATGAATATTGGACCCACATTTGGCTGATGACCACTAAAGTAGCTTCAAAGATGATGATGTTTCCTAATCGCTGGATTTGCAATGACTGATTATAATTTCACCACCTTAGAGTAACAGTAAAAAATGTCAATATTGTCTTCACTGCCTATTGACGAGGCTAGAAAGCAAAAGCAGTTAGCTCTTTATTGCATAAATAATTATTCAGCATGCTTTAGTTAAACTACTAGTTTATAAGACTTTTACCTGACAAAGAATAAACCAAATCTATTGAAGTAAGCTTTCCTTTGTTTTCATATTAAAGCTAGCTTTAAACATATATCTGTGGACCTGACATTGCTTTAGTGCTTTAGTGCTGATTTACTTTCAGCATTAAGTGTTGAACAGGCAGAATCATGTCAACACTAACCTTAATGACTTCAGCTTTGTTGTCAGAGAGGTGACAGTCACAGCAGCTTCTTCTGTCTTCTGAAGTGGGTTAAAACAAAAGAACCCTGCCTCCTCCAGAATAGCAGACCGGGGCTCAACGAGACGTTTCATTTTGGAAGGAGATTATACTCGATTGATAATTTAGGACCTTCATTTGACAAAGTAAGTGACATGCAGCCCTGGGCTATTCCTACAGGGCACTTCAAACCATTTTCTTATGTAGCAGCTGAGGAAAGACGTGAAATATTTATATAAAGTACATTAGGCCACTCTCAGCTTCTCTCTGTGTGGTTTAAGCAACCAAACCGTAAACGTGATGAATATTTTCTGTGGCAGCTGACCAGCTGGTCCACAGAGACGCTGTCAGAACATCTGATTTACTGATGTGTGTGGATAAACTGTTCAGTGGAGACGTAAACTCAAGAACAACAACAGTCTAAAGGGGGGTGCAGTATTTCCTGTTAGAGGACAGCTTTCACAAAATGTTAAACATCTTCACCACGATGGTTACAGCTGGGATCAGCACAGTCACACTCGAGGATAACAATCAGAACAGAGACAGATGCCTCACGCTCTTAAATCTGGCGTCTGTTTTTTAATGTCACGAGATATCTTTGCCTTTAATTTAAACATCCACAGCTGTATGACCAAAGTACCTGCTCAGCCAATTGAATCAGACTTCAGTTGTGTCTTTAGTTTTGGTTTGAAAGTCATAATGAAAAAATATCATCACCCAGTGATCCCTGGTTGATGTACAAGCTACACATGCTGTACAAGCTAGACATGTTTTACAAAGTACTTCAAATATTTAGAGATACATTTGTGTTTCACAGTTGTAACAGAAAGTAGTGAGTGCAAATATATAGATATGGACCACGCTAACATTAACATAGTCTTCATATGTTTAAGTGTGGAACAGAAATCTTAACAGCTGCAGTTATAAGAAACCCTGAAATGATGAACTCTACCTGAGCAGGCAGATTCCCTTTAGTTTGATCAGAAGCTGAATGCTGTGTGTGTGCAGGGAGGGAGTGTATGTGTCTCTAAAAATGAGCACACTGCAGTAATTACACACCAGAATAGGGTCTTCAATTAGCAGTGGGTACATGACCTACACTGATTAATTATTAAATCGTTAATTAAAAGAAAGCAGAGGGGCTCAGCGGTTAGGCGTGTTACCTCTCAGCCTGGAACATTTCTGTCTGAGGGAAAGCTACTTATTCTTATTTTGTTGACACGTTTTCTCCCTTTATACCAAACAATAAGGTGATTTAGAGAATTGAAGGAGTAAATAACATTTGTGTGCATCTAACTACGAGGCACAAGATGTTCTTTTCTATCCAATGTTGTTTAAAAATATTGTGGCAGTAACTCTGCATATTTCCTCAATTCAAAATTCACAGAGCCATTCATTAACTTTGTTTTGCAGTGCAACGCTATGTGTGGCGCGTTCCCTTTCTGGTCCAGCCATCAATCATTATTCAAAAGTGAGAGTTGAAATCCAAAATCCTCTTGAGAGTGCTTATACATATTTATTCATAGAGCATCAACACTGTTTATCTGTGAGGCCTCTGATGTATTTAATGTGATTGATATAAAGGGTGGGATGGAGACTGGTAAATTCTCTTGGACCATATTAATTATTTTAGGCGGTTCAATGAAGGCTGCTGGGAAAGTTCTTCTGCATGCTCAGCTTTACTTAAAGCAAACTACAAATACAGTCATGCTGACGTATTATTGAAGAAGACTTTCAGTGGGATATCATCTCTTCTTGCTACAGTGTGAGTCCGGCCATCACTCAGAAACATTCAAGTGACCTTAAACTACATGTTTACATGTGAACACATTTACACTTCCTTCATTTGGATCCAAGAGTTATCAATAAAATACATTCACCACTCAGATTGAAAGTGTCTTTTTTTGTCTCAAGTTTTTATATGAAGTTTGATCTTTTGTAGAAGTGATATTTCTCTACACTGTTGATGTGCTAATTATTAGAAAGAGCAATTTGATTAGATGGGGAGGCCTTCCAAAAGTGCAGATACAGAGTTCATTAGCACCGGGACTTTGAATTACTTTCTCCTCACTGTGAACATCACAGCTAACAGCCTCTGTATCTGAGGCATAAATTAAACAAAAAATACATGGAGATAAATAAAAGCTGCTGGTCTGAGGTAGCGTGTAAATGCACAAAAAGAACTAAGATTGCAAAAGTCCAGGTTCCAGGAAAGCCTACAAAACCTTCCAGTATCGGGGCTGACCTGATGAATGATTAAAATAAATATATAAGGAACTGTTTTGGTCTTTTACCAATGTTTATCGTTTGTTGTTGTATAAAAGCAATACTGAATATTAATGGTTGTGTTGTTGAACAGTCAGCGTGATTAAATGCAGAAAATATACTTACTTGATGCTTAAAGCTCCTGTGAGGAACTTTTGGGGTCAATGTTTCCATACATGTTGATTTGAGTCATGCTACTTTCTTTTCACAGTCATGCATATCAATCATCGAGAACCTGGGCGTTGAAAAAGAAAAGGCTGCTTCATCTGTGTTCTTTTTATCATGTTGTCTGACACTTAAGGCTGATTTATACTTCTGCGTCTCCCCTACGCAGCAGGGGCTGACGCAGACATGAGCCCCACATACTTGTGCGTCGGTGTGTCTGTGTCGCGCAGCAATTCTCCGCCGAAACGCTTGAGGGCAGTGCGGCCTCTCTGATAGCCGGCCGCCTGCTTCCGGTCCCGCCACGATCTCTGTTTACTTTTCCACAGAGTTTCAGAGCATGTTATGTTAATCTACGATTGATACATGTTACTGTTTATCATACAGACATGATTACATGAAGAATAGAGAAGAGGAGATGAAATACACGGCCGATGTGCGGCCGATGTCCGGGATCCCGGAAGTTGTTGTAAATGCGGGAAAGACAAAGCCGTCGAGCGGACCAATCACAGAGCTTGCGGTCCGCGTCGGCTCTACGGGGAGTTACATTTTGGAGGAGGTGCACGTCAGCTACGTGCGTAGGCCACGATGATTCAACGCAGAAGTATAAATCAGCCTTTACCCTGCAGCAGCAGCAGCTTCAGTTTATCAAAATAACTGTATGGAAACAATCAATCTTATTCCTGATGGTCTTGTTTGCTGTAGCAGCCCATAAAGAGACATCAACACAAATTCTGGTCTGTTTCATAACTGGATAAAAACAGCGCACAGTAGCTTTAATATTAACCTTGAGGGTGTGCTAAAAACAGAAAATAATATACCAACTAGAAAGCACAACGCAGTACAAGTTTTTCAAACACTTGATGATTCAGTACACATGTTCAAAAAGGAGATGGAGGAAGTACACACTTCTTCATTTCAAACCCTTTTCCATAAGTCATTGCTCATTATTCATTCAGCTTCCTCACAGATACCAACCTAAATAATCATTATTATCTTAAACTTGTCCAAATATATAGTTTGAAAACGTTTGAAATTATCATTGTGTAACTGTTGTACAAAATCAGGTAGTAGAGTTATTGAGAGAAGGTTTCAATAGTCAGAACGTTATGACCTCTTGTGTAATTTGCAGAGTTTAATGGTTACTTCTCATTATGCTACATACTTCTAAGTTATTTTGATTCTAATGTGTTTTCCTTTTAAAAAACATCTATTTATTTCTTTTGTTTTTACCTCTAAAACCAAAATTCAACACTGAAATGTTTCCACTTTGACTTGAACACAAGAAATGAACCATCTTTCCTCACAGTGTGTTTGCTCTCTCCATCACATGGGGGATAAAGTGTGACCGTTATCAGTGAACCAGCCCTTGGCTCCATCAGATTAACTTGAATTTCTGTACTTTTCATTCAGCCCTCTCAACTCCATCTTTCTCTCTTTTTTTTTTTTTACATTTTTCTTCTCTGCTGCCTCGGCCTCGCTGTGCCAATCCCTCTCAACAGCTTTCTTTTCATTGTTATGCAGATGAAGCCCAGTTAGCTCGCCTCTGTAAATCCAAATGGGATGAAGGAATCTGCCTCACTGACAGAAAATGTTGGACCCATTTCTTAAAGCCTGCCTCCCTGTTAGGGACACACTGCTGCTCTAATAAAAAGGTCCATCACGGCAACATGAAGCAAGAGGTGACTGTAGCAGGTGGCGTTTTGTTTCACGGCTGGGCCTGGGGAAAAGTGACACATCAAAAGTTTGGAGTTGGTAGCTGAACATTTTCAAACATCACTGAGCTTTTGAAAGAGAGTCTGCTGGCAGAACTGGGACACTTGGAAGAAAAAACAGTTTTATTGTTGCATTAATTGTTTATATTAATGAAAAATAGAAGCAGCTCTCTGAGTCCCTCTAGTGGCTGGAACGAATGTCACAGTTTCTTTGAGGATTTTGAAGTACAGCACTGGAGTGACATTCCTGCACAGCTGATACAGCAGTTACAGTAGCTTACAATGTATGCAGTGTTTGCATGTGAATATCTTAATGCTATTTCACCTGACCTCAATCCCAGATCTCACGCTCAAAGAACAACAAAGCCTCTGTTGTAGCAACAAAACAAACTTAGATAAACATGTAATCATGCTTCAGTGTTATTGTAAAGGTTTAAAGTCAGTGTTGTGAGAGTGTGTGAATTCAGAGGCTGAAGAAGTATAGCAGACACTTCAATAAATCAATCAATCAATCTTTATTTATATAGCGCCAAATCACAACAAATGTTATCCTCAGACTGTTTCCAAACAGAGCAGGTCTAGACCGTACTCTATGTTCTATTATTAACAAAGGCCCAACATCAAGACAGCATAAGATCCAGTCCCATCTTACAGACAGGACTCAGTCTGATCTCATCTTAATCCACCATGAGCAGAGCACTTTGCAGCATTTAGCAAGTTACAGTGGCAAGGACAAACTTCCTTTAACAGGCAGAAACCTCCAGCAGGACCAGACTCATGTTAGACACACATCTGCTTTGAAAAAGTAAAAGGATAAAGTAGAAGGACAAATATCATACTGGGGAAATACTTGTGCATTCACAAGTAGAGTTAATCTAAATATACGAGTACATTTATTATAATGTTTTTATTTATGTATTTTTGATTTTACTGTTTTAATTTACACACCAACATGTTAAAAAATTCAACAGCATTCAGTTCAATTTAAACAACATTATAAACTGTATGTGAAACATGTGGAGCAGTTTTTACAAAAAAAGGGTTGGGGGGGGGGGGGGGCAAAGTGTGACAACAATAATCTGCTGCATTCACCTCTGTGGCTTCCCTCACCTTTACCTTGATACTGAGTCTTCCTCGCCTCTGATTGGTTTGTTTGGTCACATGTGGGATATTAACAAGGAAGTGTGGTGACTAATGAAGGGGCTTTCTTAAACTGGTCCCTCCTTACTTCCACTCCACTACTGAGTGACTCTGTTTGCTGCGACTTTGGGACAAGCTCCCCTCTGTCCTATGAAAGCAGGACTTTTATAAATAATATGACAGAGTTTACAATGCCTTACTGTGTTCAATCTGATGTTTATAGTCTGCTTATTCTTAGTAAATACTTCAAAAGGGGTTCATTAGATCCTGAATGTATTATCAACTTTGACATTTTTACAAACATATGATGGTTTTATTTATTGACATAAGCAGTTTGAGTGTGTGCAGGTTACTAGGAGGTTTACTTTATGTACCGTCTGCCAAAACGCAAGTTAAATGCTGATGAACCAGATCAGCCAGCTCCCACTCCTACTCCATAAACTGCTTGGTATGCTTATAAACAGCAATGAATCCTTTTGTTTTATATGATTATTTGTGTGCAGTATTATTGTCTTATGAAAACCCTGTTTCATCAATCCTCTAATAAGACCACCTTTCATGAGCTCAGACAAGCAGCCCTGTTTTCAGCTCCATCAGGGTAAATTTATCGGCTAACCCAGGGGAGTTTGAAAACAGTTTAAGGATTTTAGGAAGTGGAGGTATTTTCTCAATCCAGAAGGGAATACTTGCTGTAAGTGCAGCAGGGTCAAGTGTGTTCCTGCACATCATTCACAGGTCCTTCTGTGATAATAACACCCAATATACCTGGAAGTTGTTTCAATGTAACTTGAAGGATCTTAAAATTCTGCTAAATTCAAGTATTTTGATGTGCAGCCCCTCCTCCCTGTGGGTTCCTTCTTCTCCCCTTTAATATGTCATCCCTGTGGGAGAGGTGGGTGTCTATTGTTTAGCTTAAATTAGAATCTTAAACCATCTTTCATAGTTATTGTATTCTTAATGTAGACTTTTGTTCCCTACAGTATTCTTCTATTATGTTTTTCAAACTGTTAATACACTGATTTTAATTACAGTAATGTTAACTTACCTGCTGAAACTGTAACTGTGTGGAAGCTGGAGCGAGCTGCAGTATTTACATACATAGAGGTTCTGTCTGTGTCGGAATAAATTGAGGTGTAGAGAGAAAGTAAAGCCCGGTGTCTTAGCATCATCATTTCCAATCACAACACATGAAGTAGCACACCGGGTACATAACCTCAGTTTGGAAGGAAGTAAAATCACAATCCTAAAACTTTCTAGTGCAGTTTCCACCTGATAGAAAATATGCAAATGCTGTGTTTCATTTAAGGACACGTGCTTTGCAGTGAATTATTTACCTCTGGATTAGTGTTATATAGTAGCACACAATGGGAATAATCAAGTATAGCAGAAGCACTTCAAGGGAGGAGGGTGATTACATTTTTTCTTATATGAACTCAGAACACTTGACCTGTTTTTTTTTTTATATTCTCAGGCAAAATGTGTACACTTCTGCAATAATAAACTCCTTACAATTTCATAAAACAACTAAGAAAGATATGAGGAATTAAACCAGAGGGGTGAGTTGTTGGATGTTAATATACCTAAACATCAATTGTAACATTTTGACCAATAGTTTTGTTCTAAAGGTGTTTTTTTTTTGCCAAATTACCAAGATTTCAGTCAGGAAACATTTTGGGTTTTTTTTTAAAGTTTTTCCAAGAAACAGTTTTTTTTTGTTTTTTTTTTAAGTTTTTCCAGGAAACAGTTTATCAGATCGTTTATAAAACATTAAGTTGCTGGTGTCACATTTGTGTCTTGGCAGGGGAATTGATTAGAACTACATGGTTAGCTAATTTGATGAATAAGTAATGTGACTTGGCTTGAATTAATTCTTAACAACTCTAATCTGGGGTATTGGCAGCATGCTAACAAAGGGCAAAGTTAAGCTTTGCTCACAATCCAGGAAATAACAGATGAAATATGTTGAGAAATAAGCTGCTGCTTGTGCCCATGCTTTGGCTCTCACACTGAACAGACGTAACATAGATGACATGTGAAGTCTATGCTAGAGAAATACAGAGACAGACTGTTGTGAAAATACGAAATACTTCAGGAAGTTTTGATTATTTTAGAAGTATTTGGGCTTTATTTGGACATATTGGTTTGAGTGAATTTTCTCTGTAGCCAATAAGACGTTATCGTTTGTCCCCTCTGATTTAATATTATTACATGCTTTACTTACCTGTCTGTTTCAGTGTTCATTTTAGATAGAAGTTGTTGTTTGTATATCACTGTGATTATTTATGTCTTTTATTTGCCAGCTGCTCCAAACTTACTGCTCTGGAGAGATTATAATAACCTTGCAATACAGTTACCACTTTAACTTCCTTTTATATATCACCTTCATTCCCAGCGCTTTTTTACATAGCTAATTCTAACCATTCTGTGCTTCTGTATAAACTGTATTTTCATTTTATTTTATTCCATCTTTATATTAATATTTGACTTTCTTACATACTGTGTATAAGAGCAGACTGTAATGACTGAATTTCCTCCAGGATGAATAAAGTATTTCTGATTCTGATTCTGATTACTAAAGTTTGGACGTAGTTGAATGAGCCGGGGGAAATATTTAGTCAGCAGGTTGTTGTCAAGTCTGTAAAGTCTCATTTTGCAAAACATAATTTTCTCAAACAGCTCTCTCTGTGAAAGGAGTTAAAGCCTGGCACTCTCTTCCTGATCACTTGAAACTCATTACAAATGTCACCAGGTTTAAGACCGTCACCAAATCCTGGTTAATTCAGCAACAAACCTGCACTCATGTCTAATTTTTCTGCATGTTCTGTCATTGCCAAATGTGTGTTTTATTGTAGCATTCTGTACTTTTAATACCTTTTATTTTTGTTTTAAATTACTGTTTGAATATTTTACTCCCTTAAAAGCCCTCCTAGGGACGGTTGTTGCAAATTAGCATTCGCTACAAAGACTATGATACTTGCTTGGGATGGCTGTTCACGGTTTGTCTATGTATACTGTATCTGTCCATAACAAATTAACCATAAATAAATAAATAATGTTGAATTGAACCATTAAAGGGTAAGTAAGACCTCCCGACATGAAACTAAACTGAACAGGAGCCAATTGACAGGCTTTAAATACTCACGTAAGACTGATCATTTTTACTGATGGTGAGGGCGCCAAGTTTATCTGCCTCGCCATCTTCCTTTCCATTTGGCCTTCCTGAAAAGTCATTGCATCCCGTACCGTGTTCGATAGGCAGATATTTTACAATTCAGTAAATTTCTCTGTCATAGCCAACACTTTTTGTGTCTTTCACCTCTTCTGCATTTCTGCATCATTATTGTCTGTTATCCATTTTCCCGCCGAACAAACTGACATCGAATTAACCGGACTTCTTTCTGCAAATTGATATGATTATCAACGTCTGGGATTAAAGCCGTTTCTGTAGCACCTGTGTTCCATGGGAAGATAACTGACTGTTGCCAGAATTAAATATTCTAGCACAGCTGACATATTCAGACAATTGTGAGTATTTTAGCTCCATAATTCACAAACACAACTTTAAATGAGACAATAAATGACACAATTTTCAGTTATTGTATGCCAAAGTGTGTTGAATTGTATGTACATTATCTATATTGTATAATTTGTTTGTTATGTCAGTCATATGTTATTTATTTTAGTTTAAGTACATTTTGTATTTTGTATTTAATGTGTTATTTCTATGTTATGTTTGTCGTATGTGGACCTCAGGAAGAATATCTGCTGCTTTAGTGGCAACTAATGGGGATCTGAACAAAGGAATGGAAAGTAGATATCCAGCCAGCAG
Source organism: Notolabrus celidotus (assembly GCF_009762535.1). Classification (NCBI taxonomy): domain Eukaryota; kingdom Metazoa; phylum Chordata; class Actinopteri; order Labriformes; family Labridae; genus Notolabrus; species Notolabrus celidotus. Next base: position 32,813,615 of record NC_048276.1, on the reverse strand, counting down.
TCTCTGCAGACATTTTCTGATATTATTTCTCATGAATCTTCTGATCTGCACTGACCACCTGCTGATGCAATGAAGGTATGTTGGTGTGTACATAGAAAGGAGTAGTCAAAATGTGTGTACGGTAATTCTCCCTGAGAGAAACAGACTGTGAGGAGTACTCAAATAATAAGTCAGTAAACTGGAAAAAAAAAGGTTTATTCAACTAAAAGATGTTACCTTCCCTGAGAACAAGTTTCATTGTTACACATTCAGATCTCCAAACTGTAAGCTGGTCAATACAAATCATAACATTTAGCAGCACGTTCATAGTTTTCTAATTATAAGAGCTAACATTATTTTTCAGCTTCACAAAGAAAACAGCATATGGTTAGTTTTCAGCAGGAATAATGAGGGAACTCAAAAGACTTGTCCTACTTTTTATTTCCTTCCCCCAGTCTTTACAGCATTCAGTTTTTCATTATGAAAGGCTCAGGCCTCTAATCTCCTCTTGAAGTACCCACTGTGCTATCCACTATTTTACCCCCTTTCATTTTCCATGCGTCAAAACTTCAATCCCTCTTTCTCCCTCTTCTACACATTACCTACACAAAGTCACAAGTCCCCAAGGTGCTTTGATTGTAATGAGCCGCTGAGCAGGAGCTTAACTCATACTCATGTCTGAGTTTTTGTCCACATATCTTAACTACCATTAATGTTAAAACAGTCTGTGATTAATATGAAGGATCAAAGAGAAACAGCATGTGTCCACTGACCGTCTTCATCTGAACTTGGTGAAAACAACGGCACAAAAATGTTCTTTGCACACTTTGTGTACATTCACACAGCAGGCACAAGAGTCTTAAATCTCATCTCTTTCTATGTTGTGCTTCTGTTGCTCAGATCTGTTTTGTTTGAAAGCACAAATAACATGAAACCCAACCACCTACATTTGGATTTAATCCACTCTCACATGTTTCTTAAGCACATATTTTTGAAATATTTTGCCATGTGACCTCAGCCTGAACCTTCACAGTGGGACTTATACAACATCTAATCACTTCAGATTGACATTTGTAGGGATGTGCGTGTTTGTAAACTCATCTTTTAAATGCTGTCACCCTCGCTAGTCAGCACCAGAAATAGTAATTGGTTAAAAATTTGTATTATTGTAGATCTGAGATGCTTGTCTTATGTTGTGGGTTAGCTGTAGCACAGCCATCTGCCACTAGTTGGGCTGCTGCTCCGGTTAATGCACAACTACCCTGATGTAAACAAGCACAGATGGCAGATACATCGTAGCATGGCGCAACTTGGGAGTACTTTTGATCTAGAATATGGCGACTGTGTGCAGTTAATTTTATCGACAACCAGCACAGGCATGTGGACGTCAAACTACAAGGAGGACCAAAGGCTGATGGTGCTAGCTCTGCCTCGTGCAGCAACCAAATTTGACCCTTTGACTCTTTTATCCCATGTTTCCCGGTGTTAAATATGTTGTGTTCAATCTTGACTTAATTTCTGAGCTTTTTCCTACCTTTAGACTCATCGGCTAGTCAAAATCTAAATTTCTCTCCAAATGCTTTGGAGATTAGGTGCTTCTGAGAACCCCTAGATCATCAGTCATAGTCCACACTGGCAGGGGAAACATGCAAGCCAGATGCAGGAAAAATGACCCTGTGGTTGGACTCTGCTGTTTGTGGCATCCTTTTTTACTTCAAGTGAGTACCTTCTTTTTACACGTGATGTCTTTGTGATGTCTGTTGTGCATACTGATCAGTTCTTGGAGGGTTTAAACTAGAACATGGCCCAGGCTGCATTTTGAGAAGTGTAAAATTGGGGTCTGGTTTGGCTCAGTGGGTGGAGCAGGCAAAACTCAAACAAAGGTAAAAATCTCAATACACTGGTCTCCACTTTGCATCTGACCTGAAACTATATGGAGCATACCAAACCCTTCCTCACTTCCCCACACTCCCAGCCTTTATTTCAGCTGCTGCATCCAACATGTGACCTGCATTTAATTTATGTTCTACCTAGATACTCAATCCTGCAGTACACTATCCTCTCCTTGTGATGACAGCAGTATTAATTAGTATGAACATTAAAGAAAGAGCAAGCAGTGACTCGGGATGTAAGATTTTCTGTCCGAATCTAACCTTAATCACAATCTTTCCGTTCACTGGAGGGTGAAATAGAACCTGCCATCCATCCCCCCCATCTCTTTGAGAATCCAGCACAGTATATATATATGTAGTGTTTCATCCACTATGAAAACATTGTGGGTAAATTCTAACACGGCAGTATTTATGTTGTCACCACAACATTATTGGCAATGCAGTTTTGGAATATTCACACATGGTTTCTCAGGATCTGGGTTGGGCTTGCAGTGTGACCTAAGCCTTTATTTCCCACTTCCAGTGCCACTTTGCTTTTTTACCTTCAGTCTCTCATTGTTGCTCACATTTTGGTGATGTCCATTGAGTCGTGAATATCGATGACTTCGAACCCCAGGTTGTCGACCCCCCGTTTCTTCTGATTGTTGTGGTTCTCTCCGTTGTGGCTGTTGTGGTTTTTCTGGTCTGCGTCTGCTTCGAAGCACTGGACGCAGTGTGGCGTGGTGACCTGAATGCTCCTGGAAAAGTTTGAGAAATCCACGCGGTACTTTCCTGTGTTGGTGCGGGAAATGATTGGCAGGAAACTGTACCCCCACTGTATCTCCTGTGGGATGTAGGAGGTTCGGACCTGACAAGCAGAGCTAGTGGACTCGGCCGTCCCGTCCAGAAAGACTACCAACTCAAAGTCCTGCAGGGGGAGAGAATCAGCCGACAGCCCATAAAACGGGCTTGATCTGTTTATCACATGGTACAGAGTCAAAGGGCAGACAAAAAACAAGTTATCCTTGCCGGCATCGACCATGAAGTCAATGTCCACCTGATCCAGGATGTTGGTCTCTCCATCTGGACTCGTTGTTGTCCTAAGCAGCTTTCCGTAGATCTGGCTGCCAATTAATAAAGTCTTTCGGAGGTTGGCTACTCGGATCAGGAGACACAGACTTCCTTTCTTCAGGCAGATGACGGCTGTGTCGCTGAAGGTTACGGTTTTTCCCCGTCTTTTAGGTAAGGAGATCTTAGCTAAGATGACCCCGCACATGAAACAATTGATGAAGACGCCGATCAGAGACTGGATCATTATCAGAGCCACCGTTCCAGCACAGTGCCCAGTCAACGCTCTGCCGCCGTACCCGATGGTGGTCTGTGTCTCCAAAGAGTAGAGGAAGGCTGTTGTTAGGCTGTGAACGTTTTCTATACACTTGACATGTCCATCTGTGCGATTCTGTCCCATCAGATCCCCGTTGTTCTTTGCGATCCAGTACCACAGTAGACTGAAGATGAACCAGCTGCCAGTGAACGCAGCGACAAACAGGACGAGAACAAAGCGCCAGCGGATCTCCACGAAGGTGGTCCAGAAGTCTACCAGGTAGGCGTAGTGGTTGCTGTATTCAGTGCTGCCAAACTCAATGTTGCAGCGCCCGTCTTTGGTGACCAGGCGGTTTTTGCAGCTTCGGAGTCCAGCCGGCTGGATGTGACCCTGGAGCAGCTGGAACATCCTGGAGCTTGAGAGACAGAACACAAGGTTGGTACAAAGCTAGGTACGGCTTTTCAAGATCTGAAAGTCATCCCCAAAATGTTGAATTTACCCAAAAGGCTCTGCAGTATGTACAGCTTTAAGATTGTTCTTTATAGAGATAAGTTGTTCAAAGAGACGTCAATAAATGCATCCGCTAAAGGCTCATGGCGTTCCATAACCCAGTTTTTATTCTTCAGCTGTCATCAAGTGTTTACCTTAGTGAACTTATTTAATTTATGTCATTGATATTCTAAAAGTGAAGTCTAAACCTCCTCTGTATATAAGTGTGACATACATCTCATGTTCGAGAGACACCCCGTGGAATTTGGCTCACACCATCAGAGGAAAATATTCACAAAATGAGACTATCCTGGCGGCAGACATGTTTGTTGCTTTGGAAATGATCCTGCTGTTATTGTATAATCTGAAACTGGCCTGGAAAGGATTGAAAAAAAACCTGATAATTTTCAAGCGTTTGATATTTTTTCTCAGGCTTTAATTTAAAGAATAAATCTGATATTCTTCAATACGTCTGCCAAAACGTCCATGAAAGACCGGTATTGTCTGTGCACCCAAAGCCTAATATCTCATCCCACGGAGCTCCTTTGTCGTCCCAAAACGATTAAAAACACATCAGTTACTTGCACAGCCACACTGGGTGACACATTCCTTCACCATTGTTTGCCCCACATACACCTGCTGCTGTAAATACTTACCACAGTGCTGAATGTGAGCTGATCTGCAGCTGGAAACAGTCCCCATCTAACCCCATCCATTTTTACTCATTTTTTTACACAGAGTTAAAACGCACCCTTTTTAAAGGACACTACTGAACCTTTTTTCTACTCAATTAAACACATCTATTATTTTCAATGCTTTACATCATGATGGACAACAGTTATCGTCAGTGTTATGATATATCATTGAACCAATCTCAGCTCTGTTATCCCTACATGTCATACTGCTAACCAGTGTTGGAAGTTACTTTAAATTTAATTGATTACTTATTGCCTTGCTAAGAAATGTAATTCAAATATTTCCACCACCTATCATTAAGATAATTTGACTTTATTGGACTGCGAAATAAAAGTAGAATACATGTGATAATGTGTATTATGTGATCTAGTGTTTAAAATAGAGGGATTAAGAGAGATAATGAAAATACTTGATTGTTAACACGCTGTTTTCTCACATAATAACTTAAATATTAGTAACATACAATACCACAACTCAAGTTTTACATGTTTGGCCTTGTCCTGAAATTTCCCCCCAAAATCTGCATCCCTGGACAGTACAGGGAGAGAGATGCTAAGCTCCTCAACTCCTCTGTACTTACCAACATTTCCGATTGATGAGTTAAATTATGTAACATATTTCTCCTCAGTAACTATGATGTCAAAATGCACATATGTTTTAAAAATATCTTGCATGCACAGTACTCCTGCTGACTCTTTATTTCATGTTAATTGACGCTCAAGCATTAACAAACTGCCTCCCTTCAAAATCAGACAGTGAATTAAGGATTTCTGATTTTCCTGTGATCTTCAAAAGATTAAAAGAAAGGTAGTACCAGTCCTGTGTAGGCACAAATAATGTCTATTCATGTGAGTGAAAGTTAATTTACCTTTTGTACTGTTGGTACGGTGCAGCGAGCACCACGTGGTCCACTTTGAGTTCTTACATAACAGCCGCTGATTAGACTCAGGGTTGAAGACATTTTTTGTTTTGTTCTAAATCGTGAAAGGCTTTTGCTCGGGGTGAAAAATTAACCAAAGTAAGAGCTAATGCAACTGAAAATGTGTTTTATGTCTTATTAAAAAGTGTCTTTCAGCTGTTTACAGTTTGAGCCCACACAGAAGAACAACCATTCATATTAACTTGGTAATTATCCTCCTGATTTACATCATACTTCTCTTTTCAGAAGAATACAAAAGTGTGTGCTGTTCTTCTTTTTGGTTCTTTAAGCTTCATAAAGAGTGAAAGAAGTGCTGTGATTGGATTCCTTTACACAATTGAAGAACCAGATGAAGCAACACATTGGGATATAAAGCACGTTGGAGCAACTCTCCTCTCTGAGGCAATAAACAAAAAACTGTACATCACAGAAACTAAACTGCACTGTTACAATGGTTTATAACATTTAAATGTAAATACATTTAAAAGATTAATAAATCATCATCCTGTCACAGCTCTGTAGAAATAAAGTTAGGACGTACCTTCTTTTTGAGACCATGGGCCCAGAGTGCTCACTGGATCTCCGCTGGAACTTCAGACTCCTTTCTTTTAGTGAGTGGCCATGGAGACGTTGGAAAGATTTTAATCCACAGTGAAATTTCCTAATCCCAGCCACATGCCACCATGTACACTGGCTGCATACACTCAGAGGAGTCGGCCACAGAGCTCCCAGTGGGCGTCAGTTTTCTGTGATTGGCAGGGTAACTCCCTTCATCACTCCACCAACAAGAGTGACAACAAAACTACAGACTTTATCAGCCCTGGGTTCATGATTGGTGAAGATCTTGTCAGTGTAAATTCTGGTAAGTATGAGGAGGGGGAATGTCCAGGAAAAGTCCTCCTTTTGTTTTGCAGGAGGTGCATCTATTGAGGGGGCCAGCGTGGCCTGTGCAGCACCCTTGCTGTTTTTGTTTTCAGCCCTGAGAACATTTGGGATTTGCGTCAGGCCTCACAAAGAAATCCCTCAATTGCGTTTCCCCCGGTCCCCTCCCCCCCTCACTTCCAACCTGTATGGCTGCCTCACATTTGCATTAAAATGAAGAGCTGCGGGGACAACGTGTCTTTCCTATAACCTGGCTTAAGAAACTTTTCATATTAGTGCAGCATATTTCCATGCCCTGTTATGATACAGGACAGGTCCTGAATTTATAAGATGCCCTGCAGAAATGGATACGGATGCTGCTGACTGCATGCTAATGACGGGAGCAGGAGATGGTAGAAAATGAAGCCTGTATTTATTTGACTGCAGAGACTATTCAAGAATCTGAAAGGCTAAAGGCCAGACTAAATTATGTATGGTACCATCATAAAATCATCAGCTGGTGTTCCTCCTTCATTGTTAAATGTTTTACACCCTAGCAAATTAGCAGCCGCTTCAGGGCTGCACACAAAACTTTTACTGTAGGCAAAACAGTCATCATCATCAATCAGCATCTTTGTTTTTGGGTAAAGTAGGATGCCCAAAATGTCAGCTTCAGTGACTGGAACTAGCTGAGGTGACACTGAGAGCAGACAGATGGTGAGCCTTAATATAGTATAAAAGGTGACTCATATTACATTTGAACCACAGTACGGTTGTCTTAAACGAGGACTCATAGTTGCACTTTCTGGCAACTATGAGATGTATTCATTTTTCAGCGACAGAGGTTGTAGCTTTACCAAGCGGCAACCTCCTGCTCCAAGAATTTAAGCCAATGGGTCAGTGTTAAAAACTGCAGATCATCAAGTGTCTGCTTGAGGCTGGCTCCGGAAGTACCAGAAACCACATACACATAAATCCAAAAAAGAAGCTGACCTTTACAGCAGAGATAAACATGTTTACAGCCTGGTACAAAAGACCAGTGTAGTCTGGATGGCTCATTTCTCCATTCGCACACACTGTACAGGGGTCAATCATTTCATAACGCGGCAATTTCGAAGACATTAAGATTATGAGTTTTACATTACGAGAGGCACAGCCGACTTGACTGACAGCTGGGAACACTGTAGCGGTTGGCTAGGAGGCTCAGAGCCCGCCTCTTTAACTCAAACTAGCTTGACAGAAGTTATGTTGGCTGTTTTCGAAACGGCCTGCTACATACTACTTACTAATGTAGTAGGCAGTAGGTATTGCCTACTACATACTGCGTTTGAATTTAGTATGTAGTATGACTGTTCTGTTCGATCTGTGTTGCAGTACACTGAGCCAGACGTCACTGGATTTCCGGTTTCGGAAAGCCGAAGTGAACAACGGCCAAGCTGATAGAGAAACTGCTTCTTTAGCATCACTTATGATTTGAAAAGTTAGGAAGTGGTTTATATGGAATTTATTAATTTTCACAGCACCTAAAAACTGAGTTCTCCCAGTCAAAAAAGAAGAGGAAAGAAAAAACGGAATGAGCGCAGTGCATTGTGGGAAACGTACGTGGCAGACTGGTCCGATGCATTGTGTGAAATTTTCCTGAATCAGTAGACATCCAGGGAGTTTTGGCATACTGCAGATTTTGCTCTTGTTCACACACTACTTACTATATCCTGAATTTTGGCCAAATCAGCACGTACTGCTAGTATAATTGGCGGTTTTGAAAACAGCCGTTGACTTCATCTTTTCCAATATGGCCGCCAACGAATGGCATCAAAACAGCGCTACAGAAACAGATGGGTGATGTCACGGGTACTACGTCCAGTATTTATACAGTCTATGAGCTTTATACAAACATTGTACAGACTTGATGAAGGAAAAATAACATGTTTAAAAACAGGTTTATTACATTAAGACTACAGAGAATCAAAAAGTACAAGAAAACAACACCTCATATTTTTTATAAAAACAGCTAAATCTGTTGGGATGATATTGTTTCATATTGATAAGAAGTCAAAGAGCAGAGATGGGTCTTCAACAATGATTTCATTAAATAGTGAGAACAGATCTTATTCACAGTGGTCAGCTGTTTCACAGTTCAGCGGCAGCTACTACAAAGGCTTCTAACTTTCCGCAAGTTTTAGGCATAATGTGAGCATCAGCTGCTCACATAAGAGCAGCTGATTGGTTGACCTCAGTGCTCTAGCTGGAGCATGGACATGAAGAACTTTGGCTAATTAAGTCGATGCATATCCTTTAAGGTATCTATAGGTCAAGATAAAACTTTTTTTTAAATGGATCCAGTGACGGACTGGAAGCAGGTGGAGAGAGAGAGCAGCTCGGGTGTGATGTGGTCCTTCTGTTTCTGTCCAATCAGCAACATTTTGAACGAGCTGCAGGTATTAAATAGATGACTGGTCCAAGCTCACATACAAAGAATTACAATCAAGGAGACAAGATGTTATTTTAGTTTAGTTTAGTTTAGTTTAGTTTAGTTTAGTTTAGTTTAGTTTAGTTTAGTTTAGTTTAGTTTAGTCTAGTTTAGTTTAGTTTAGTCTAGTTTAGTTTAGTTTAGTTTAGTTTAGTTTAGCTTGGTTTAGTTTAGCTTAGTTTAGTTTAGTTTAGTTTAGTTTAGTTTAGTTTAGTTTAGTTTAGTTTAGTTTAGTTTAGCTTAGTTTAGTTTAGTTTAGTTTAGTTTAGTTTAGTCTAGTTTAGTTTAGTCTAGTCTAGTCTAGTTTATTTTAGTTTAGTTTAGCTTAGTTTAGTTTAGTTTAGTTTAGTCTAGTTTAGTTTAGTTTAGTTTAGTTTAGTTTAGTTTAGTTTAGTTTAGTTTAGTTTAGTTTAGTATAGTTTAGTTTAGTTTACTTTAGTCTAGTTTAGTTTAGTTTAGTATAGTTTAGTTTAGTTTAGTTTAGTTTAGAAAACTTGAATGTCCTCCAAGAGGCGATTTATGAAAACATGTATCACCCGCTCTAAATCTCTAGGAGGGAGGGGTCCTCACTTTAGCTTTCAGTCTCCATTAAAAGAAGAAATCTGCCTGTCAAATTTGAAAACACTGGTGCCGGTTTGGCCAAGGGGTTTAGTCACGGGCCCCATCTACAGAGGCTACAGCCTTGAAGCAGGTTGACAGGTTCAGTTCCAACCTGAGGCCCCTTTCTCACATATCCCCCCCTACTCTCTCTCCCGGTTTCCTGCTCTATGCTCTGTCCTGTCCTCTCTGAATGAAGGTGTTGAAGCCCCAAAATGAAACTTAAAGAAAACACTCAAAATAATCAGAACGACTCTAAATGAAAGAGTGAATACTAAAACCTAAAGGACCGACAATACTCGCATCCAACCGCTCAGGGTGTCCAATCATAATGACCTCAGTCTTTTTCTTACAGTATGTAAGCTGAGGCAGTTTAGGCTGAACCACGATTCAATGTCTTCTAGAAAATTAAGCAAAGGCAGCAGTGAACCCTGACATTTCAGTTTCAAAGGCAGGTATATTTGTACATCAACAGAAAAGCTTTATACTTCAGGCTTGCTGAGCTTAATGTGTCCTGTGAAGGGATGAAAATGACAGTCAGAAAATGAAAAGTGCACCTGTCCTTCAAAAAACCCTTCTGTAGGAACTGTAGGATTTGTGTAAAATTGAAATGCCTTCAAATGCTCTGAGAGGTTTTTGATGGACGGCTGCATCTGAAGCCTGAAGCTTACAGCAGTGGGAGGAGTCACTCTCTCTCCTGGCAGAGAAGAGAGGAGGGGTTTTAGGATTATAAGAATCAGGTGTGACCGTTGAACCGTCTTTGTCTGTGACCATGCTGCCACTGCACTGCTGAAAGCCTTCGTGTGTATAAATCACAAAGAAGCACTTGATAGAATTCAGCTTGTTTAATCCATCAATCCACTGTAGATCTAGTATTTACTGAAGCCAGATGTAACTGGTGCAGGGTGCAGTGGTTCCTGGTTTGAGTACTTGGCCAGGCAGGAGCCTTTCTGTGGAGAGTTTTTCCTCATGCATGCGTGGATTCTCTCTCTCTACTCCAGGCGACACTGGATGGGAGAGGGGGTAAAGATGATGGATGGATAGATGCAGTGGTGGACAAAGTACACGTCTTCATTACTTAAGTCAAAGTATAGATCCTCCTGGTCAAATATTACTCCAATACAAGTGAAAGTTGTTCAGTCAGATTATGACTTGAGTTAAAGTCCTGGAGTACTTGTTTTTAAAAATACTTAAGTATTCAAAGTACTTTTAAAATATCTCTAAACATATTTTCACAAAGCATGAGGTCAGTCAAGAATGCATGGGTGTACATTCTGCTCCGTTCTGTTTATCTAGAAAACATGATTTCATATCTAAAAAGTCTACCATGAAATATAAACTAAGTTACTACAAGCACAGACAAGTTTACAATGTTCATCTGGAATCAAAGCAGTGTGTTAGCTCCAGACCTCCACATGCTTTCTCAGGTTAGATGCTGATGTTTTGTCGGCTGTGATGAAGTTTGTGTGGTAAACAGATCAGAGATTTACATCAATACAAACAATCATTCTTTATTTCAAAACCTCAAACGTGGGTTTAAAATATGGCCGTGGTGCTCAGGTAGAGACTCATCATCCTTCTCAGTCAGAGCCATCATCACCACGACTCAATGAACAAACTGATCTGAAGAACGTTTGATCTGATCTATGCTCAGCTGAGGTACGGCAACACCACTGAGACAAACCAAACACAAGGACACCCACAATTTACAGTCTTTGGGATCTGATTTCAGAAAAGAAACTTCATCAGCTGACTTCAAAGCAAAAGTAGTGATTAACTAGAGCACTGATAGAAATGTAGTGGGGTCAAAAGTAATAAGTTCTCCCAAAAATAATATTCAAGTAAAGTACAGATACTCAAAAACTGTACTTAAGTACTGTACTCAAGTGAATTTACTGTGTTACTGTCCACCACTGGGTAGATGTAACTGCACACATTTGATTGTAGGGATATTTTTTTCACCCATGCAAGCATATTTCACAATAAGAGGTAAGCGTTTTAGCAAGAGTTAATCTAGGTGCTAACACCCAGCTAACATGGCTTATCTACTTTAGTAAGAATATAAAGTTTCACATGCTGTGAAATTTGTTAAATTGCTATTTTGCCAAGAGTTCGATGAGAGCACTGACCCTGTTTTCATAAATCTGGTTTCATTGAAGCTTCAGCCAACATCCTGTTTTACTTAGCAAAAAGAGTGGACACAGGAAAACTATTAACTTTGGCTGTTTTTGAAACCACCTACCACAGACTACCTTCAAACTGCATTTGAAGATAGTATGTGGTGTGACTGTTCTGTTGGATCTGTTCTGCAGGATGGGGTTCTCCAATTTCGTGAAGCGGAAGTAAACACCGGCCAAGCTGATCGCAAAACTGCTTCTTTAGCATCACTTATGATTTAAAAAATTAAGAAGGGTTTCATATGGCACGTAATAATTTTCACAGCACCTAAAAACTGAGTGCCATATATGGAAAGAAGAAGAAGCGTAACATTAGCGCTGTGCATTGTGGGAAACAGTGCGTGAGGGAGACTGGTCCGCTGCATACTGAGACATTTTCCTCTATCAGTACGACATCGGGGTAGTTTCGGCATACTGCAGATTTTGTTCTTGTTCACATACTACATACTGGATTTTGGCCAAATCAGTACATACTACTAGTATAGTCGGTGGTTTCGAAAAGAGCCCCTCCTGACGTACAGTCATCTGACTTCTTCAACCAAGTGATCTCAGGTGCCAACACGATGCATGAAACTGAAATGTAGGAGGATGATTAGTTGCTCCGGTATGAGTGCCCTTATTGTAAATTGAAATGCATCTACATAATACAGCACCATTTTGACTGTATTCATGTCAAGTGTTAGTTCCTGTCAGTGATCAGTCTTTATCAAACTTTGGTACAGGAGGCCTCCTCTGCAGTTTTTCCTTCACCTTTACCTCAAACGAACGAGAAGCCTCTCCTCTTCAAGCACATTTGGAGTTGTGATTTTTCCAAAGACTTTGTTCTGCAACAAGTTTAAGTCATTGCATCGTTGGTTTTTGCTCAGTGTTGCATTATGTCACAGGAAGTCTTCATGTGGCTGGTTTCACATGTTCAGAGACCCCTTCTCAGCTGTGAGAGGAAACCACACAGCATATTCTGTACCAGTTCAGTGCACCCTGAGTTTAGTGCTTCAACAGATACATTTAGCATCAACACTAAGTGGATATTCAAATTTACACATAATGTGGGTAAAAATTCCCTTTGAAAATCATCTCTAGTATCTGATGATATTTGAGAGAACATAAAAACCAGACCCTCTTTGGATTACTCAGATCTTTTTATACTGAACCCTGTAGTAAACACGTGAATATATGAGGGCTCATAAAGAAGACAGCTTCATTAACTCAGCTTGTCAAAGATTATTAAAGAACTTTTAAATAACCTCACAGCCTAAACCAGCAGACAGAGAACTTACATATGCATGCACCTCATTAATCCTGAACCTTAAAGAGCTTTAGTATTGAAAAGGCATCTTTAAATAAGAGGCTTTTATGTCTCATGTTATGACCTTTAACTTCAACAGCTCTCATTATGAACTCGAAGAGTTGAGTTTTTTTAATTATTATGACTTAAAGAGTATTAACTTTCTTTCATCTTGGCCCTCGTCCATTTCTGGCTCAAGCTTGTAATCACTAGTTTTGGCGTACACGTCCTTTTTACTCAGCTCACCTAAAAAATAATGACGTGTTGATGCTTCATACTGTGGATATGAGAAAATCCCCCACTGAAATATGGCTCCCTCTGCTGCACAGTTTCTCAACAACACCTCCGTGCTCTGGTTTCTCCAGCTGTCAGTGCAAAACTGTGAATGACGGGATCATGGATGGTGAGCGGTTGAATCTAATTTGCATAATGACCTGCTCTCCATACATGATCCAGATTATCATGAAGCAATCCACTAAAAGAGAAACACAAGTTAACCCCAAACAATCATTTAAAAGTTATATATTTACAACATATTTATATTATGAGATTCCTTGTGGGATGAATTAAAATTAACATGAACATTTCAGATTGCAGGTTGTACATTTAATTAAATGTTTGTAGTTTGTGTTCATTGTTATTAACACAGTTATTATTTATTCAAACTCTACATAAAAAAGGATTTTTAAAAAAAGATTTGTGAAACTGAGACTCAAACATTTGAGTTGACAACTTCTTAAAGCATCCAGAAAGAGTCAGAGAGAAGGGCAGAGGAGCCACTCCATTGTTTTAACTGATATTATCTATTTTAAAATTCTTGTAAGTTGCACAATTCTTGCACAGGATTCAGTGGCTTTAATTTGAAATAAACACTCATACTTGTGCTTTGATAGGAAGGATGGGCGCTCAGTGAAGAAACCCACCCCTGTAACGCCCTCTACTGATACGTTTTGTAGCCTGCCAAACGGCTCCTCATGTCCCCCATAGCCTGGAGCAGATCGGATGAATGGGCAGCAAGAGCTACAGAGGCTGACAGAGAGCGCTTAGCTCTGGGGTCCCAGAGTCACCCCCCTCTATGCCAGTTCTCACCGCCCAACATATCCACAAGCAGAACCTCCTTATTAATACACAACCTATTGAGCATTGCCATGTTCAACAGACCCAGGCTCCATTCATGACAACAGTGATACTACCTCTTATAAGAGTCTGTAGAGCGATGTAAGAAAGAAGACAGGGAAGTGATCGTTGCTGTTTAAATGTGAAAATAAATGTTACGGTACAAATCAGATTCATTTATGTAGAGCCTTTTCTTTACCGCAGGCAGGAGCTGTGTTTTTGTTGTATGATTGTAACCATGTGAACTGAAAACAGGATGTGATGTCTGATCTGTGAGAGCGCTGACACCCGATGGAGACAAGAAATGATGACCAAACACAGTCACACTCTTCTTTAAAAATATTCATTACTGATCAAATATGAATTGTTTAGATTAACACAGACATCATGCTCCATGAGACAATCATTAATGTTTGTATACAAACTGTATCACCCACACGTTTTCAGAAAAGGGTTGTCAGAATAGATGCTGCTTCTTTTTCCAGTTTGTATCAACATTTCCCTCCTTCAGGAAGCTCCTCCTTCACTAAGCCATCCTCTAAAGGCAGCTCAAGACCTCAGGATGAGTTGTCAGGTGTTTGATTTAAGATCATCACAAATCAAGAAGACCAGCTGATTGTTAAACACTCATCCACTCATCCTCTCTTTTTTCTCAAAGTCCTCTTCAGTCTCTTATCCTCTACAATGATGTCGCTACTGAGGACGCCAAGGTAAGACAGGTAATCAGAGTGCACCTTTACATATTTCTGTTAGGATTGAGCCCGGGATAGATGATACAAAAACAGTTGTAACGGATGCAGAGAGGGGATTCTCCCTCTCAGAAAGAGTTAATGGATGATTTAAAAGATGTCATTTTGGGGTAAACGTGTTCAGTTCTGTTGGTTTGTTTGAAAGGAAAGACTGAATCAAATCTTAAAACAAGGTTGTTAAAAAAAGGAACAATAATAATAACTTAACTGCTCATACCAAACATAAAATATTCAACTAAATTAAATGTCAGGATCTTGAGGTTCATCTGGATTTTGGTGCCCCCTGTGGACAGAGTAAGTACTGCATCATCTCTGTTAGAACACTGGTAATCTGGACTTGGTATAAATCTGTCTCAGGATCAAATGTGTGAAATGTCCGAGCTCCTCTACACGATGTTCCTCTCCAGCATCGGCTCCTGGGTCATGATTCGTCTGAAGCCGAGTCCGCTTAAGTCCAAAGTTTTGAAGTTCCCATCCAAGATCAGCTCTGCCACGGCACGCCCTACCGCGGGGGAGTGCTGCAGGCCGTGTCCACTGAAACCGGTGGCGAAAAACATGTTGTTGACGAGCGGGTGCATGCCGATGATGCCATTCTGGTCGAAGGAGTTGTAGTCATAGAAACCGGCCCACGCGCTGGTCACCTGGCGGAGGAAAAGAAAGTAATGACTCAGGATATGTTGAAGCTAACCGGTCTGATTTTACGCAAATAAAGTAATTTACTATCCTATAAGTGTGTCAAAGCCAACTTCTATGTTCTATCTGGGCTCAGGTAATCCAGACAAACTTGACTGGATCAACTTTACCCAGATACAGACGTGTACCAAATCTGGATTACCTGTTCCCTGAAATGGACTTCATACCAATACGTAAAGGGCCATAGGGGGCGCCAAATTCCAAGCAAACTGCAAAACCCAACTAATTGAATGATTTACAACTGGTCTTACCAACTTTTAAGTGAAATCATTTTACGATTAAGTTGATTTGTTCATTACCTTAACTCTTTTTTTTTTTTATCGACAATGACACGGGGGCGATTCAGGAGCAAAAACCAAGACTGAATTTCCAAATCTAACCTGATTTAGTAATCCTTTCTTACAACCAGTTTTCAAGTTTTGATCAAATATGATATTTTTAATCTGATCAGATTTCTTTTTGTGGCCTGGAGGGGAAATCAACATAACACACAGATTATAACAACACCTAGAAAGAGTGATCTGACCATGAAAGAAAAACAGAAAGCCCTCAAACCCTGAGCATTCCTCTCTCTCTTCATGGTCCCTTCTCTAAGAAATTGTAGAAAGATTACTGAGTTAAAAAAATATCCATAACCATACCTTTAGTTTCTCAAATGCAGGAACACGAAGAGCCAAACTGGGCCAAACTTTTTCCTCAAAGAACTTGTGATCCACCTCCAGGTCACTGGTGTCCGGCTCTTCTGACTGAGAATCAAACACGTGTATCTTTGAATGAGTTTGTTTCTTTAAAATAGAAAAATGAATCAGGCAAACGGTTTGGACCAATCACAAACCTCCTCAGGTGAAGCTCCAGCGATGTAGTTCCCACCTAACCCCTCTCTCCTGAAGTAAACGCCAGAGTAATCGATCAGGAAAGGAGTGTCGAGACCCGGACCGTCAGGACAGTGGACCACATACACATACCTGGAAAAGAGTCACATACATCTTATATTTGGTAGGACAGAGAGAGAGACAGGAAATGTGGGGAGAAAAAGAGAGGACGACATGCACCAAATCTTGCTGGGACTGGAAATCGATCCTACAACCAGGTGGACTGTGGACTATGGACTGTTGACTGTGGCCTCTGTACATGGGGCACCTGCTCTCCAAACTGAGCCAAACTGGCTCCATATCCTTTCTACCCTTTGTATTATCAGAAAAAATACACTCCATGTACTGTGTTTAGGAATAAAGACCTAAGCTACATGGACCCAGACTGTAAGCATGTTCATTTCTGTTTTAAACATGAGCCTTAAAGGGGGCTCCTTTTATTTTGCAGCCTCAAGTGGACACTTCAGGAACTACAGTTTTTGCTCTTTTACCTCATTGACTCCATGTTTTAACTCTGGAGGTTGTTACTTGATTCAAGCTTAGGCTCAGGACCTGACACTGATTCCTAATCTTAAACATTTTCATAAAGTATCTCCATCGATCTGAGTTGAGATAAGAGCAGTCTTTGGATTTCTTTGCACATCTGAATCTATAAACATCCTTTTTGTTTTTGACTGATTAAAACATTTATTGTATGATTTTAATTTTTTGATTTTGTTGTGCTTTCAGACTTATGATTATTGACTTTTATAATTTGTGTTTGTCATGTAAAAGAATACCTTGCAGATTTTTATCAAACACAGATTCTGTAGTCATAAAATAAGTTTCAGACTAAAACTGAATATATTAACTGAATTTCCCCCCCGGGATAAAAAAGTATTTCTGATCTGATTCCGATTCTGATAAAAGCATGCTGTCTTTCACATATTAAAACAAGACTTACAAATAAGTTTCACCTTTCAACTTAATTTGAAATGAACACCCTTAATTTAAAGTCATTCAAGCATAGACTAAAAAACACAGACTGTCAGTTTTCTAATTAACTGGACTTCATCGTCCAAATTAAACTGTCAGAACACAAACGATCTGCTCGCTGTGAGGCAGTAATGTTGCTTTCACAGCAGAGTTGATATCTGTCAGAAGTTTTTCAGACTTTTTGTCTTTAAAAAGGGAAAATCTGCCACTTGCCTTTTACGAGGCTCGACGGGCAGTGGGATTCCAGCGATGGTGTCTTTGGTGCCGAGGCCGATTCCCACCATCTCTGCCAGTTTACCAGAAAAGGCTCCTGCTGCATTCACAACAATGGCACACTCCACCGGCTGGTACTCCAGACTGTTCGGCATCTGCACCTGCTCCACACAACACACAATCCCATCAGCTACAACACACAGAGTCTGTACTCAGTCTGGTTACCAGAAATACTTGAGTAAAGTACGAGAATCTGAAAATCTTTTAATACTTGGAGTAGAGATAGACCGATATGGTTTTTTCAGGGCTGATACCGATTATTAGTAGTCAAGGAGGCCGATAACCGATATTTGGAGCCGAAATTATTTTGCAGTAAAAGGGGAAATATTGACGTCAACATTTTGAATAATACAAACTCCAACAATTAGCTTTGTTTAAATGCCTTTAAGCATATGTTTATTAAACAGCTTTTCAGATTTGCAACATGTTAAAGTTTTTTTTTTTATCTTAGACAATAGACATCTTTGTTTTAAAATTCTAACAAACAGTGCAGGGAGCTCTCAGGCTCAGCAGCATGTCTTAAAAAAATAAATGAAAACATAAACAAATAAATATCTCTCTAAAGTTTTCTATAGTAAATAAAGTTTTCCAAAATGTCAATATAACCGAAATGTTAATCTTTCACTTATCTTTGTTTTATGGGGGTATTTCAGTGTTTTTGAAGTGGGGTTATGAGTTTTAAATCACTAGTAATTGTGGGGCCACAACAGATGCTGCTCAGCTCGTCTCCTGTGATGAGAAACTGCAGGAGAAATGGAACACAAGCTAGGCTACGGTTTCTGCAGATGGTGTCATTTCTGCCACGTGATTCAGAGAATTTTGAGCCAAAATAACCCAGTTTTAAATTGATCAGCTGTCGGACTTTTAAAAAAGGCCAATGCCGATATGTATCAAAATGCTGAATATCGGCGCTGATAATCGGCCCGGCCAATAATCGGTCTATCCCTAACTTGGAGTCATTTTCAACACTGCAGCCTCACTCACTTTGACAGATCCAATTCTCCTCAGCTCTAATCGTTCACCTTCAGTGGTCGTCATCACGTGTGATCTAAAGTCCATTCCTGCAGAAGATAAAGAAACATTAAAACAATATACATGACGATTAACACCCTGTGGATCAACAACAGCATTCTGTGTTCACTCATAGAGGAAAGAGGACACTGCATGGTGACAACTTTTAGTGTTTGTGGGTCCACTTTTAACATGTTTTAAAGACTCATCACTGTAAATCAAAAGCACAAAGACACAAGACCAAAAATATGAAACTTTCAGTCTTGGTGAAAGGAAAGTCTCCTAAATTCAACATATACTCCGTGGGAAGACCCACTAATAATAAGATCTTGGTAGACTAATAGTAGAGAGGCACTAACTCTAACTCTGCCCCCTCTTTTTTCTCTCTCCTGTTTTCCGTGTTTTTATTTTGCTGTGGATACGTTAAGCAAGGTTGCTGTGCCCTTTTCAAAATCAAATGCAAGGCTTTTAAAGGCTCAAAGAGAGAAAACTGAACAGTTTTCCAAAGCAGAACAAACGATCTCTGGACGGGGCGATTTGATGAGGTCTTCAAACATGCCTGTGAAATGTTCTGAGTGTTCGTGTTAAATGTATGAGCTCTTGAAAGTACAAACATGAAAGTTAAAGAGTTTTTTATGACCTGAGACTTTCAAAACATGATTTCATACTTCATGTTTATTTGATGTGTATGCATACAAAAACACTAAAATATATGCAGTGTTCCTTAATGATTCTTTTTAAAGAAGAATTGTAAATGGTAAACATCTTGAAAGACAAAATTACATCAGACAATGATGATAAACAGCTCCACTGAAAATATAAGTACGATTCAGAAGAAACATTTGAACCTGAACATTTCTTTACTTTTGTATTTATTTATTTTTTACTTGTGTCGGGGATGTAAACAAAAAATACTTAGAGCTAACATTCATCTGTTCTTATTAAGTTTTAATAAAACACATAATTATTTAATGTTCTTCCATCAGAACTTTTTACACAATTTCTTCATCATTTATTCCTTATTCCTATTCCTATCATTTTCTCCCTATTTTTATACTACAAATAATTTACTTTGTTTATTTCGTTTATTTTATGCTGTGGGATATAAAGAGAACATGGTCTGTTTTTTCAGAGACATAATAATAATAATATATCTATTCGGATGAATGAACAGTGGTGCAGATGTTGATTGAATCCATGTGTTCTTGCTCAGCACAACAAACTCTTAGCATTATGTTTAACTCAGTGGTCTGGAAGTAATGAAATGTAATCAGACATGAACAGGGTCAGAGTTTTGTGAGTGTGTTAGCTTCACAGTGGAACAAAACCAACATGTTTTAGAACAGCCAGGTGTTTTATACTCGTTGAGATGTGTTGTTGGTTAACATGTTGGTGCTCTGTGTCTGTCACTTAGTACAAGATGTGATATTTTAACAAAGTCAGGGGGGGAACAGGTTACATCTGGATGTTTCTGGAGCAGGATCAGGTGACAGACCTGTAACTTCTCCGCAGCACTGAATGACTCCCAGAGACATGGCCTTCCTCCTGAAGGCGTTAAGCAGAGTCCACGGGTCGAACGAGCCCTCGTTCTCCAACCCTGCGGGTTCAGGGTGAACAACAGATTCAAAGTTAGTGGTGTTGAAGAAGGAGCTGATGCAAAACATTTTCAAACACAAACAGCACACTGAGACGTACTTTGACTGAAGAGATGAACCCACCACCAAAATATTTAACATCTTTTAAAAGCTTTCCTGTTACATTTACAGATCCTTCTCTTCTTCTATAAATTGTCAGAATATCTTTGATTGACTCGAGGGTCAATAAATGTTGATATTAACTCCCTTTTTCGTTATGCTGTTGTGTGTTAAATACTTGATTTTGATTGGTCAATACTCTATAGTGTTGCGGCAACACTGTCCAGAGTATGGGGGTGTGGCTGTCGAGCTACAGGTGGGCGGACCTCCCTGGTCACGTGACCAATTTATCAATGAGACGGTAACGCTGTGGTCTTGATTAGCTCAGGCAGACACCTGCTGGAGGAGCGAGAAGAAAGAGACGCCGTTGTCAGAAGCCGTGGAAAGACATTCTTGTGAAGTTTCCCCTTTTTCCGTTGAGTTTTGTCGTGTGTTATATATGTCACCTTAAATATGAACTGTCATCTGAAACCCTGAGGGGTGACGAGAAGGAAGCAGCGTGAGCTGGTCCCGGAGCCGTGAATGGTGTTCTGGAAAGAAGTCGGCACAGGTAAGGACCGCCTTTTCCCTTTGCCTTTTGCTCGACAGCCACCTGATTCCTTCTTTAATATGGCACAGGCAACCAACGCTTGGATGCCCTAGACCGAGCTCGTGCCAGGGTTGTGTTGCCGTGACAATAGCAACGGCCTGTTATTTCTGATATTAAACAGGGACCATGCATAACACAGCTGCTGAGCCAGAGTAAGCTATAAAGACCATTTACATCGGTGTTCTCTCCGCAGAAAGATCTAAAACATACAATACAAAGAAAGAAAGACAGTATTAGGGCTGAACAATTTTAGATATCAGATTGAATTGTTCTTTCTTATAGGCTAGACTTATATTAAGATAAAAGGCAAACAAAGCGTTGAATTAATATGAAAGACAGTTTATTTATCTACTGCAATCACAGTTGTTAACTTACTAAACTTACACTGACTTGCAGTCTTGTAAGCGTTCACCACAACAACTTAACAAAATTCTGCCAAACAAGTGTTTTAAGTTTAAAGCATGTTTGGATGTGAATCAGCTGACTGCACACAGCGGAGGCGCTCAGCTGGGGGCTGCAGCTGACTGACAGGTCTCTTTTTTTCTCCACCACCACCGGACTGATTATGACCCGGTTGTGCTCCTGGCTGACACCTCCCAACGTACACATGCTTATTTTTCTCAATAAGAACGAGTAGTAAGAAAACTGGACACTGTGAGTCTAAAATATGATTCTGTTCAGTTGTCCTGTTGCAGTAAATCCACATGTTGTAGTCTGAGTCTTCCCTCTATGACTCTGTGTCTGCAGAGATTGTTTCTAAGCCTGCTCCTCACGTTGATATTCAGCGTGTTAACGGTTTGAATACCTCAATATGATCTGTAGCTGTTTAATACTACAGTTATGTACAGTGTGTCGTGAAGGAAATTTTGACTTAGAGATAAACGCATTTGGCATTGTTTTTGACATGGAAAACGTTCGCAGGTTCTGCACAATACCATCTTCTTTTTTTATAGCCAAGGTAAATTCACACAACTGACGTGCTGCCCCTCGTTGGTGCTAAACTTTCTGCAGTGTCAGTTTCTGTGGAGCCAGGGACATTGTGCGACAGGTTAAAGAGCAATGTTGACTTCTCTCCCTGCTCTGCTATGCTCCGCTCCAAGTCACCTTGGGCAGTCAAATCGCAGCCTTTGCGGTTAGAAACCACGTGTTATCATATCGTGACTTTATTGCAAATGCAATTAATCGTTCAGCTCTAGACAGTATTCAAAAAACTGAAAACAATACAAACAGTTGTACATCACACATAAACAACATATATCAAATTACATTACACTCTCTTTAAGGCTGCCGCATACAAAGCTTTTCTCAGTGATCATGTCTGGTTCGCCCTGAGCAAAGATTTAAGTTTTGTAATAAGAACACTGAAGCTTGTGCCGTCTCTGAACTTTTCTGCAGCTCTAACGTTGATGCAGATTTTCCAAAAGCACTTTTCTTGAATTTGGCTGAGCAGTCCCCTCATGCAGACTCTCTGGTCTCACTAACATTGTTCCTGCAGAGTGACTCACATTGTGGTGATGCAAAACAAAGAAATCTGTCAAATGTTAATAAATCATACTTCTGAATGATGTCACCGTGAAGATAGCTCCTTGTTTTATTCAATCAGGATGTCTTACAGCGTGAGAAAAATACTCCCCTACATGTTTGCCTGACAAACAATCAAAGAAATATGTCTCATGTTTGGTTTCCCTGCTTTGTTTTCTTTAAAAACACTCCCTCTCTTCACTTCTTCTTTACGTCACTCAACCATCTCTGCTCTCTCTCTTTTCCCTGCATTAGCTTCAAGGTTGAAATTATAATGCAGATCTGCAGTTTGTTTAAAGCTTCTGTACTTTAGGGTACTATGAGCTGTAAAACTAACAGATTGTATGTTGTTTTAAATCTCATGGCATAGAAAAGTATCAAAGGATTGAACCTGTTGGTAACCTTAGTTTGTATAATACTCATTCTACTGCCTCAGTGTGCATCTGCCTGATGAATGCCCGGTGAATCGTTCATGAAGGAGTGATTACACATTAACTTGTTCATTATCTGTTCTCACCGTATGAAGCGAGCGCCACACTGTCTGTATTGATCCACGGGAATTTCTCCTTCAGCTGTGTTGGAGACAGAAGTCTAACTTTGGCTCCAGCGTCCCTAGAATCATAAATAAGATCATTTATTAGAAACTTTCTACAGGAGGAGCGAGAATTAATACTACACATTTTTTACTGAACAACAAGTGACAAACACCTCTGGGTGTTGTAGTTCTCCTCCATGATGTGAGCCACGTCCTCGCTGGCCAGGAAGAGGTATCCTGAATGGTTGAACTGCAGGTCAACCGGGTCTTCATTCAACACACCGAGGTGTTCCTGAGAGGACGCAGAGGTGTGTCAACACTCATTAACAAACACATATTTCAGCTAACCTAAACTAACCATGTGTTGTCTGGGTAAAGCTGCAAGAAACTACAACACACTGCTAATTCTACAACATGCTGCAAGAAACCGTCCTTCAAATAATTTACTTTGATATTTCACAAATATGAGAGTGGTATTGATCGTTTGTCAAATAACACCCCGGAGGTCATCTGTCTGTCATCAGGTTGTGGTGACTTACATTGATGTTCCTCATGAAGTGTGCAGAGGCCAGAGAAAGGTGGATGTTCTCGGGTAAGGAGAACTGTTGTCTGATTCCCCCGGCTGAAAGAACCGTGGACGCCCGTGAGTACTGGAGAGAGACATTCAGGAGGAAGAATTAACATCACTAAGGATTCAGACAAAAACAAGAATCCTATTTTTCCGATCTCTCCCTCACCGTTGGATCCTTCTCCACCACTACAACTCGTACTCCTCCTCGCATCATCTCCTTCTGCTTCAGCCAGTAGGCGATGGACCAGCCCATCACACCCCCTCCTACTATCACGATGTCGGCCCTCTCCGGCGGGAGGTTCGGGTTGATATCGAAGGGGGTCCAGCTGCTCCCCGGCAGAGCGTCTGCCGCCTTCTTCCTCATGGCTGCCAGCTGGGCCTCCAGATCTGAGCAGAAAAAGATGAAACTTGAATTTATTCGATCATTACTCTGCAGGTTTCACTTAATTCTTACAACTCTAGACCTTTTAGAAAGCTCAGCTGACACTCAACAATTCTGTGACAGAAGTTCCTCAAATATCAAAATTATTCGGTCTTTAGAATTAACACGCACATCTGTGTGTGTACATGTTTTTGTATGATTATGTAAGTATGGTCTGTTGCTTGGACTATGTTAGTTAACTTTTTCTTTTAATATTTGAAACTAATTTTAACAAATTTTATTTTACGACTATAATTTTCATTTATTTATTTTTTAGAAGTGAGTGACCATTTGAAATATTTACATGGGCTCAAATTGGAGCTTACAAAATCAGCTTACATTTTTAAAAACTTTTTTCATTTCTTATTGGCATTCACAGGATTATACAACAATGGTATACAGATATTAGCGCTTGTTATATTGTGCCATCAACAATGCATAATTAGATAATTTGTTTAAGTAATGAAATTGGGTAAATTAATATCTTTATAAATAAGACTGAGATATTGTTCATGGAGTACTTTAGCATTTTTGATGGAAATTGATCGTGCACACTGGTTTGTTTTGTATGTGTTTCTTTATTGGGAACTTTGTGGATGATAATCTAATATTTAATGATAGAAAGAACCAGATACTATTTTTCTGCTTTTCCTTACGTCATGCCAAATTCCAAACTCTTCTGACCATTAATCCAATTTACATCTATCTTTATTAAAGCTGCTGTTGGTAGTCCTGGAAGAAACATCGGTTCAGAGAGAGATTTCGAATGTCAACACTAACCCTCCACACCAAATTTCCCTCTCACTACACCCCTTTCCCTCTCCTCTGCTCCTGTAAGCCCTGTCCACAAACAGGTAGTGCGGGCTCAATCAGGACAATGTAGGAGGACCAATCAGGAGAGTGGCTCTGATTGGTCAGAGCTGACGAGAGCGATTGGAATTCATAGCTTGCTGGATAATAATAATAATAATAATAATAATAATAATAAATAATTTTATTTGTAGAGCACCTTTCAAAACCAGGTTACAAAGTGCTTTACATGGGCAGCAAAATAAAACAGGCAGATCATAAAAACACACAAGTCAAGATAAAGAAATAAAACATATTTTAAAAGACATAAAATTCCCTTAAAAGAACTCTAAAGGAACAAAATTCTTTCAAAATATATTTCTTAAAGGTGACATATCACGCTTTTTTCATCAATATATATTGTTCTAAGAGGTCCCCAAAACATGTCTTTAAAGTTTATGCTCAAAAAAACACTTTGAAATCAGATTTTGGTCTGCCTGAAAAGCCCTCTTCTTCAGTCCTCCTCAGAACACTCTGTTTTCTCTCTGACCACGCCCCCTCCGGAAGTGGGTGTGGTCTCGGCTGTCCAGCACTTTGATCTAATGTTTACATGTTGGCTGAATATACACGGCTGCTCAGAGATCACGTTACTTCAACCCTCTGAATCTGATCCTGACGGAGAGGCGCCTGTAGTAGGACCTTTCTGAACGATTGGTCACAGATTTAGTGTTTCTTGTTGTTTTATTTATCAGTATGTAGACGTGTGTCTTGGTACACAGCTACGAACATGTAGCTATGTGGCTATGCTAACTAGCGCTGGCACTTATCCATGATAAATAAAAATCATCCACTAGATCTTCAAATCTGCAGGCCTGGGGAGTAAAACCGACCTCTGCCAGAAAGGCAGCAGGACCTTTCTGAAGGATTGGTCACAGATTCTGTGTTTCTTGTTGTTTTATTTGTCAGTATGTCGACGTGTGTCCTGGTACACAGCTACAACTATGAACATGTAGCTATGTGGCTTTGCTAATTAGCGCTAGCACTTATCCATGACAAATAAAAATCATCCACTAGATCTTCAAATCTGCAGACGTGGGGAGTAAAACCGACCTCTGCCAGAAAGGCAGCGGGACCTTTTCTGAAGGATTTGTCACAGATTCTGTTTCTTGTTGTTTTATTTGTCAGTATGTAGACGTGTGTCTTGGTACACAGCTACAGCTACGACATGTAGCTATGTAGCTATGCTAACTAGCGCTAGCACTTATCCATGATAAATAAAAATCATCCACTAGATCTTCAAATCTGCAGACGTGGGGAGTAAAACCAACCTTTGTGTTTATTAAGACAGCCTACAACTAGCATGCCTCCCTCCTAAGCTCCTTGTTAGCACACATTTGTGCAGGTAATGAAAAACAGAGGGGGGATTCAGTATTATTTTATACAGTCTATGGGCTGAACAAGCTCTGAGCTCTGACTCCGTGACAGACCGGATATTGTTGTTACGTAACAAAAACACGGAAGTCTGAAACAGCTCGTTTCACACACATTTACAGAAAGGTGGAGAAATCAGAACAGGGGCAGAATGGATTTTTTTCATTCTCGGGGGGTTTGTAGACATGCCAGGGACACATATTTCAGGTAGAGAACCATTAAAAAGTCAATTTCGCATGATATGTCACCTTTAAACTTTTAAAAATCAGCTTTTAAATTTAAATGGTATAATGATTTGATATTTATCGTGATACTTATCAATATCGACTGATATGAAAAATGTTATTGTGCTAACATATTTTTCAATATCGCCCAGGTCTAGTTACAACAACTGATGAGACCCTGACAGAGTTCTGATGGGTGCCCCCTGGTTTACATTTCCCTCATCATGTCAAAACAAACTCAACAGATATGTCAGCAATAATAAAAGACTTAACGAAGACACAGCTGTTGTACGACAACCACAGACGTATACAACTGCAAGTCGCCAGTTAACAGGGTCACACTTTAAACCGAAACACCGACCTTTTAAAAATGAAGATGTTTTGGGAGAAAACATGTAAGCCGAATAGTAGAGAGACCTTTCACAGTTCATGAGTGAGTTTGAGCTGGGACGTTCATGTTACTAACACTTGTAAACAAACAGATCATAATATAACTTCTGGTTTTTTTTTTAATGGGATGTCGACATAATTTGCTTGTTATTGCAGTTTTGCATTACGACACTTTTCTGACATTTCTCATAATGTTTCCCACCTTTAAAGAAGTCATTCCGCAGAGGTGTGCCTGTACTGAAGGTTTGACATAAAGGTGTGTGTCCGTACAGCCATGTGTGCCTCTCTGTCACCAGTCCTGAGGTGAGGAATCCACGAGCTGTCCGCGCCTTTACCTGCAGCCTGCGCCACGTGGACATGTCTGTGAGCTCACGGGACTATTCTCCGTGCAAACAAAAACAACAACTGTGTGAAAAAACTAACATGTCGTGTATCTAATGTGTGCAATTAAATCTGTAACTTGACAGCGAGGTCAACTGATACCAGAGTCAAAACAGCAAAGTGAGGCAAATAAATACCGGAAAAGGAGGTTAAGATGTGCAATCCTTCAAAATAAAAGCACATGTTTGGTAATGTTCCATCGTTCAATAATTCCTATAAACAGGTCAGTCTTCTGTAAACATCTTTTAGGGATGTTACTAGTTATTTTTCATTGCTTTGATTTTTTTTTTTTTCGGATAAACTTACATAGTTTGAAGTTTGAAGTTTTTATTTTATTATTGTGTCATGCATACAGTCATATGACCAGCCCGCATGGATTTACAAGACAGCATACATTTGTGCAGTCCAGGGTCAGAGTGCACAGCACGATCATTCATTGTGAGGAAACTGAGGGAGAAAATCATAACAGAATGAAAGAAAATAATACAAATAAAAAAGCACACTACTTAAAAATTGTCAATATTGTCTTCTTTTCCAGGCTTTTGATACAAAATGAGCTAGTTTGAACACGTCAAAATTAAACAACAAATTTAGTTTTTGCACATCTGTCCATCACAATATTTCAGGCTTTTTGCAGGCAATTTCTTGAAACAATCTTTCTCTGAGGTCATTATAATTTGTATAGTACAAAAGAAAATGGGACTCCACTTCAATGAAATCACACATCTCACAGAGTCTTTTTTCTTCTGGGATATTTTTAAATCAACCGACCTCAGTGGCCAGAGGAAGAATACCAAATCTTAACTGCGCAACCAAAGATCTTTGGCTTCTAGACAAACGAGACGTCACATCTAATTCGGGGATGAAATAATGGCAAGTATTCAAAGTCTAAGATAGAAAGGTATACATTCAAAACATGAAAATCAGTGATGCATTGCAAATCTTCCCCCTGAAAATGCTTAAAAAACAGTCAGAGGCTAACTAAAATATCTGCATAGCTTGTTATTTTCTGTCGATAAAAGAAATGATTAACTAAAACAGCAATTGCTGTGATATTTTGAGGTCAATTGAAATGCTCAAGGGAATTTAAATGATGCAATAATTATAAACGAGAGTTCCTTTATTATGTAAATAATATATATAAAAGATATATAATTAAAGTTGGTGTTAAGAGAATCTAAGGGACTTTGATTATTGTCGTTGTAATGTAAAATTAAGTATTGAGCCTGGATTGAACACACGCAAATAAATGTTTTCAGGAGATATTTCTTTTGAAAGCCATTCAGGTGACATCAGGTCAAAGTTCTTGTCTCCACTGGTGATAGATGGGCTTCATTTGGTCCATTGAACAGGGACAATGGGCCATATAAATGAAAAAGACTAGAACTTAAGCCTTCTATCAATGACGAAAGCTTAAACTGTATTTTAAATAAATATATTAAAAGTATTGACTAGTTTTGTAAATATACACCTAAGAATAGGAAAGGTTTTATTTTTTTTACGGCTCACTCTTCTTCTTTTTCTCCTGTTTTAATTTCCTCTTTGCTTTGTTTTTCTTGGTTTAATTATTCTTAAATGTCTTTCTTAATATGTATTTTCTGTAATGGTTATTTTAATGTCTTGTGTGAAGCCCTTTGAAACATCTTGTTACTACTACTTAAATAAACCTGCATTGCTTTACTCTTTCAGTTTGTGGCAGCTTGTTCAGGCAGAAATTGGCCCACATCAAAACGTGATGCGTTTTATTCTGAAAATCTGCCTGGGAAGTTTAGCTTTGTTCTCACTGACTTAACATTGTTAAAGATGGAGGCTGTTTCTCCTCATGTGACCGCAGAGAGCCAATCATAGACTGTATAAAATAGGAGCCAATCAGAGGTTGGACTACGACGTTTGGGTACAATTTTCCCTCTCAGTCTTGGAGGCTGCAAAGTTAAGCCAAAAGTAAGCGTTAAAGAAAGTGGGGCAGAAATCAACATTTTTTTAAACCTGTTTATTTTGTTTGTCTGTCTTGGTCAAATGTTGTAACGTGTTAAGCGTGTAATAAATGAGAATTTAACCCCTCAACTAATGACTTAGTTTAGTTTAGTTCATAGTTAATAAGCTTTCCCAGGGGCGTCGTAGTGGGGGGAAAAGTTGGACTGACTACCTAGGGCCTAAGTGGGGAGGGGGGCCCTTAATGGGCCTGAAATAAAATGTGTTTTCTATACGCTTTTCTTTTCTTTTGTTATAACTGCAATAAGATAACTAAAATTGTCTGAGTATATAAACAAACATTCAGAATTCCTTTTTGGAATTTCTTTCCGGCTCCATGAGATGCCATGCCTAAAGTGGGGAATTGTCATATTTTCATAGCATCAAGTGTGGCTGAATTTGATTGTAGGTATTTAGAGTTTAATTTGACTTCATGAGGTTAAATTATACCAAATAATGCCCCCTTGTTGTTAATCAACAAGTCACTTGGCTTCAAATAATCTTGTTTAAAGAGGTGGACAGTCTGACGGTCAATATTGTGCAGTTACATTTGAAGTAATTGTAAAAAATGAAACAATATTGATATGTAGCTTAGATTTGAGTCAGTTAACCAGGATAGTTTTAAGCATATATTTTTGTTTAGTGCAAATAAACCAGTATTATAGCAGCAATGTCATACTTTGTAGGGTTGGCCGTGGTGATGGGGCCCACTGAGATATCTTTTCAGGGGGCCCAGAATTCCTGGTGACACTCCTGAGCTTTCCCATCATAAGCGAGCAAACGTTAAATGAACCGAACTGTGAGGATTGATATGCCAAAGTACTAGCAATGGTCTGTTCTTCATGACAACAGGCTGCTATGGAACGTTGCTATGTAATGACCAATCAGAATCAAGTACTTTACACAGCCGTGTAATACTCCAATATAAAATCACTCACTCTTACACAAAAGCATTCAAAACATGCTTCATTCTGGTTTGTCCCTCCCCTGATAGTTGTATCCATGTCTTCTGGTGAGAAGTGATGATGTAATATTTCAAACAGCAC
Source organism: Notolabrus celidotus (assembly GCF_009762535.1). Lineage (NCBI taxonomy): Eukaryota > Metazoa > Chordata > Actinopteri > Labriformes > Labridae > Notolabrus > Notolabrus celidotus. The sequence continues at coordinate 32,783,695 of NC_048276.1, read as the reverse complement.
TCAGCCAACATTGTTTACATTCTTTCCCATGATTTGCCTTTCTGATAAGCGAGGTATTCAAATATGTTGTCATCCACCACAGCTGCACATGACGCATGGTAGAAATTCATCAGTTTAATAGTGGTGAGTCGAAATGCTTGGATATCTAGCAGTCAGTGGTCAGTTCAGAGCTAAGATGGATTTTGATGGATTTCCAAACTTAAAATATTGGAATATTAGGTGTTGTTAAAGAAGAGGCGTTTGTTGATATAAATTTGACAAAAAAGGACACAATCCAGCCCTTTGTGTCAGTAAGAGTTTTACTTTTCATGTCATTACCCCTGTAGGACTTGTTTAACTACGACATGTATTTCCCCTTTGTTAATCTTTGATCAGTCTTTAGACCAGTTCAGGATGCCAATACAATAACAGGCAGGCTGGGAGGAAGCTGGGCATAATTAGAGGAACACATACAATGAAATGTGGGTAGACTTATCAGCCTGTACTTACAACAGGTTTCTACATGTCGTGTAAAGGGCAGCAGGGGAAATCAGATTTTAGAAGCTGTTTGAGATGATGAGGGGGTGAAGATCACGTCTATAATGGAGCTCCTGTTTGTATTTGGTAGATTATGAATGTCACACAAAGCTGTGTGCATAATGCGAAGGTTGATTAGTTGCAGATTGCTTATTTAGACCTTGTCTCTGTTCTATATTGAGAGCACGGAGTTATCAATGTATCATTGTTGAAAGATGTCCGCTCTCTGGAGCTTATTCTGATAGTTTCCAAGTTGAAGGCTTTTTGATTTTTTTATCCAATTTAATAACACAAAAATGTCTAGTGTAATGTATAAGCTCTAATTAACATAATCATGTAGGTCAAAATGTAGAATTGAACTCTGAGACTGTCTTCAAACTAAGGCCTCAAGATAAAGCCCTCAGTCTGTTCCCTACTTTGAATGGATGGTTGGATATTTTTACAAATATTGACACTAATTCTGTCTCCGCACTAAGTATTTTGTCAGCCGTTAGTGTTAATATTGAAACTAACACCACACAAAGTAAATTTAGCACATCATAAACTCAGTTTCAATACAGTTAAAGTAGTCTCAAAAGCTTTCTGTCAAACAACACAACATCATTTATCTGGCCTGTACTAGAAAATAGTTTGTGACTTTTGGCTTTTAAAGCCAAAGCTCATTATTTGTTGTGAATGAAAAACAACTATGGGATAAAATGTTTATATACTTGAGAAGCACAGGTTTGAATCAAACCTTTGATGGTTGAAATGGTAATGTTTTCACTTTCAGGTGAATGACTTCATCAAATGTTTTCACTCTGGAATTTTGGAGGAGAGAAGTTAGTGAGTAAACAGTGTCTTCGGCTTGAATTAACAAATATCTTGCTTATCAATAGACAATGTGCATAAGAGACTCATAACACAAAGCAAAAGTTGTGAGAGGCACGCATCCCCACATCACCAGCAATCACACTTTGTACATGAATGACATGGCCACTAGAGGGCTGACTGTTAAAGATGGTTTATAGAGATTGGCATTGAATGGAAAATAAGTTCCACATTCTAGCTAATAAAATGATCACAGTGCACATTCAATTAAATTTGACTTCCTTGTTTACTTCTGTTTATTTCATCAGTTCTCATTTTATTAGATTCACAATACACTGCATTGAAATGTGTCCAATCTGATCCCCACATATTGCTACCTGCACATTATACTATTTTCAGATCAATCACACACTTTTAATCTAATATTTTTTTTATTAAAAGCACTAATTCATTCTATTATAGGAATATTTTCGGCTGCCCCATCAGCTGTACCATGCACAATGTTATACTGTCTTAAGTACAATAAGATCAGAGCTCATCCCACAATCACTGTTATGTTAAAAGCAAGATATACTGTCATTGTGATAAAGCATTAGGCTGCTGATTCAATAATATCCATGCTATCTTAATATAACCATTAACCATACTTTTATTATTTATAACCCACATCACATCTACTTTTTAATAGTTCCACCAAAGTGTGGTACAGATGTTAAACCCTTGTGTGCAGTTTTTCAACAACAACAACAACAACAACAACAACAACAACAACAACAACAACAACAACAACAACAACAACAACAACAACAACAACAGTGCTCTGTTTATATTTGGATCATCCATGCTAAATTCTTTGAGGATTCAAAAAGAGAAGTATGTGCAACGTCATAATTAAAAAAGGCTAAAGACCTTTTCTACCAAAGCCCTAAAATGACATGATTAAATACATTTTATTTTCCCAATTTTCTTGAGATAACGAGTTAATTTTGTCGTTATCTCAAGAACTCAATTTTATTTTCCCCCTGATAATAGGATAATTCATCTTGTCTATCCAGAGAACTAGGCTTGTTTTTGTGTTTTGGATCTTCAACCTGTGGGATAAATGTCTTATAACAAAATGTCTTTTTATTCTTTACTGAAGCAACATTTTATAAACAAAAATTTTGAAAAATACGAAAAAACAAAACAATTAAAGAAACTGATAACAGGCCTTTCCTATTATCTGAAGTTCATTGGTTACATATGTATAAATGTGCTCCTTCTATGTTTAGTACATAAGCCCTTAAGTAACATTATTGAATACATCTTATCTTCTTGACTTGTTTTTCTCATCATCTCAAGACAACAAAGCTTTGTTTTCTCGAGATGACGACAAAATTAACTTAATATCTCGAGAAAACTGAGAAAATAAAATATAGTTAATCATGTTCTTTTATGGTTTCTGTACTTTTCTGTGGTCAGGGTATTTGTTTTATTGGACAACATTAGTCTTTTCAAATTCATAATATTGAATAAAAGAAAAAATCCCTAAATGTAAATTTCCACAATAAAATCAAAAACATTAGATGGTTCAATTCTTCTGACAGTCAAAAGATAAATTATATTCAATTCTGTTTTAAAACAACAATTAACCATTATTTTATCATGTATAACCCACATCACATCTACTTTGTGATACTTCCACCAAAGATTAGTCCAGATGCGACATAAATAATAAACACTTGTGGACAATTTTCTAACTTTAAAAACAATAACAATGCTTTGTTTATATTTGGATCCTTATTGGACAACTTCAGTATTTGATTTGATTTGATGTCTTTATTTTGAACATGTAAAAGTAAAAATACAAAAAAAGGCACACAAGTAGAAAATAAGAAATAGTTATACCATCACACAAACAAAAAAAAAAGAAACAGTTATACAAATTTTCAGATTTATACTATTAAATGAAAGGAAAATTCACCCCATGTAAAATGCAACACTAAAAACAAGAACATTAGCTGGTTCAATTATTCTGACGGTCATAAGATTTTGAGTTTCTGCTTTTATTTTGATGATCACGGGCGGAAGTAGTTGATGGTGTTATTTTATTTTGAAAAGCAGGCCGGAAGTGTCCTCCTGTGTGTTCGCTTGACGCGTGTGTTTTCTGTTCCCTGGGGCCACAGTGTTTTCAACGGGACTCAACTTACAATCTACTGGACTCACTATGGCCGCTTGACCCGGGCTCAAATACACTTCTTCTGATTTCGTTTGTTCGGAACATTTAGCATCAACTTTTTTTCCAGATACACTTTCGTCTTTTTGTAGTTTTTATGTCAGTAAATAAGGATGCAGCCTCCTCCGAGAAAGGTGAGTTTGTTCCCGTTGAAGGTTGGAGCGTCTGGAAACGTTCTCGGCCGAAGTGCTGCATATTTAATGGTTGGAAATGTACGCTTTGTTGCTGCTCGGCTGCTTTAAACGACGAATTCAACACTTTTTCTTGGTTAAACATGCACTAGTTTGTCGTCGCACAAGTCTAGTCTGCTTGAATGTTTGTTTAAAGTGCAGCGATGGAGGAAAACCTGTGGAAAAGGGTCCATGTGGTTCAGTTTTTAGGGAGAATAGCCTGTGATCGTGCCCCGCTCTCCCTCGGTCGGGGACTCCTCCAAACCAAAGACTTTGAAATGTCACAGTATTAATAGTTCAGTACTGACGAGAAGCCGCCTGTAACACATTTAAAGTTAAAGTGAAGCCAATGTTCACGTTACATGGGTGTTGTGGTGATTTATGAAGCCAGTCTTAAGTTCAATCAAATATCAGTCCTGGTCCCTCTGGTCCAACTGCGACTCCGAGACAAACTAGGAGAGTTCTGCAAGATAATAAAAGTACAAATACCTTTAAAATGAAGTGTAGTTTACTGTTTTTATCAAGCCGATTTTCAAAGTGGAGCCACATGTCTTCAAAAAGCTCCCTGTTCTTGTGTTAAAGTTCTCCAGGAGCTCCGGGACAGTGAATTGACAGATTTCTGAACGTGCTTTGGTGCATTTTGTTTTTAAGGGAAGTAAAACAACTGTTGCTGTCAGAAAGTGTACAAAGACTTCATCTAAAACATCACATACAGCTGTAAAGAAGTGTGTTTTTGGTGTTAGTTTGAGAAATAAGCGTTCAAACTCAAACTTGGCACAGTCTGCCTGGATGTGAAAAAAATGTTCATGGGGGATCATATTTCAAAAACATTGCTCAGCAGCAGAGAACATTGACCACTTCTTCCCCAGAACATTTTCACTGCCTGAAGACAGAGATGTTTTTAGATTTTCTCCTTGCAAATGGATTGATTAAGGATTTATTCATCTGAATTATGTGTCAGAAGACATTTGGATCACCTATAAATAAGGTTGAAGTGATACAACTTGAGCTTCTTGAGATTAACCCCCACTTTACTCACATATACAATTAAATAACTATGTTTAATCTATTTTTACTTGATGGACAAACACATCAAAATGCTGTCGATGCAGAGGCGTATCCATTGAAGTTGCAATATCAAATTCTAACATTGCTCACTCTTCCTCTTGACATCACCTCAGGTATCAGGAATGTGATCAGGATGCTGCACTTCCTAAATGCTGTTTATCGTCAATACAAAGCCCAGAGGGACAGACCTCTAACTTTAAGACCTCTACTTAGATCTGAATGTGAGGGAAAGATATCGTCCTGCAGACTAAAGTTACTGAAGAAGTTAAGTATTGCTTAACACTAACTTAATGGAGCAGATGTGAAAATTGTACTCGCTTGAACCTCATATTAAGTTCTCAATTATCACTTATGCTTAATTTGAGATCTGGTGATATTCTTTTTTTTCAAACTTTATTTTTCAAGTGTGTTACACCAAAGTGACACACAACAAGGTGATCCCCTTGTACACACAACAGTTACAAAGTAGACCACCTAAACAAAAAAACAACAAACGGAACAAGACGGATTTAACATACACACAGATAAACAGATTTAACATTTTGTATGGACAATTACACACAAAAACAAAGTCCATAAACTTTTTTATCATACTTTTATCATATCATACTCCACCCTCTCTATCTTTCAGATGCAGTACCTCAGCTGGAGCCCATAGCTTGACATAAGTTCATGTAAAAAACAAAAAAAAGAAACAAAAAGAAAAAACAGAAACATAGGTACAAAACCAATCTCCACACAAAAAAAGAATTAATACATGTAGTACAGCTGGCAATGAAGTAAGCAAAGACTTAATCGCTTGTCAAGGGTTCATTTGTAGAATGACTTGCCTTCTTAATGTGTTTGAGACCATCAGTTGTGTTGTTCAGAGGTAGGGTTAGTACACAATAGATAGCCCTATTTGACTACTGTTGTAATCCAGATTATGGCAAAACCAGATTATTTTATAGTTTGGATGTCTTCAGTATTAATCTACAATGTTGAAAATAATTAAAATAAATAAAAAACATTGAATGAGAAGGTGTGTCCAAACTTTTGAATGGTAGAGTGTAAATACCTACTTACACACATATACACATATAAGCACATATTCATACTGTAGCAGAACAGTCTGTAGTAATTATTTCACTTTACATATGAATTATGATCCAGAAAATAGAATATTAGTTTGATATCCAACAACAATGGCATCTTATTCTGTGACATTAGGGATTTCCTTATTTTGAGTAATTAAACCTTTTTATGAAGATGTCACAAAAGTGTTATTTCCTGTATTTTATGAGAATAACTTAAAGCGAGGTTGTGACCATATTTTTCTGGGTTCACCGTCAACCCGAGCCATGAAGACAATAATTCTGCACCCATCAGTTTTTGGATTGTATTTTCACTCTCTGTAATACACTGTAATGCCTCTCTATATTATATTTAAAGACTACAGATTAATGATAAATATTTCCTCACAGGTTTAATCTGCAGCTCATCCTCATATTTTGTATGACTCTATTCCAGAGATATGCATCCAAAAACTATTAACACACATCTCTGAGTTCGGCGTCTAATTTTCAAGCGTAATCAATCATCACTGCAAACACACTCACTGTTGTTTATTTTACACAATAATAATTCCAAAAAGAAGAAAGGCTTTGCACGTCAACTTCAAAAGACAGGAGCGCAGGGGAGAAGTGAGAAGAAGCTCACAAAATACGAGTTGCAAGATATGAAAGACAACTTGCATATAAAAGAGTTTAATGCCAACGTTTCGGTGCTAGACCTTCATCGGGCTAGACTACTTAAAAAGTGTGTGGCTACCAGTCATCATCTCATCAGTGTCACATCATCAGGTGAGGGCAAAACAACAAAATAGAAGAAAGGGGATTAGCCTATAACTGATGGAAACAAGCAATCAAGTGAGAAAATGTAAATAAAATCATTTGAATAAACAAAAACAGAAAGTTTAAAATAACAACTTCATAACTTGTCACTTAACCTAGTAAAATAAAAGTTCCAAAAACTTTTCCCCTCTCTATTTTTGGCAGTATGTATACAATGAGAAATGTTTTAAAAAGTAGTGGGTAGAAAAGTTTTTGGATCTGCAAAATAATAATAACGCATACACCATCAGCTGCTGTAAATATTTATGAAACAGATTGTTTAAATATAAATAGCCCGAGAAAGACTGATGAAACTACTCTGGGGCTGAATCAGTTTTTAGTTCCTCTATTGTTGTTTTGTTTATAAAGTTTAAAAGAGACTGAGAATGTTGTTTTTTTCAATAATTCAATATCAACAATGATTTTAGAAAATAATAAAACCAAAACAATATCAACATCCTTAGGCTCAGAAATTGATCAAACGCCCTTCTATTATATAAATAGATCCAGGTAATGACACCTGAGCTGCACTTCTTAACCTATCAAACAGCAGATTAGAAACACAGCATGATGATGAGCTCATTTTCACTTTGCACTGAACGCTCAGCTGAATCAGCAGGCCTGCCTCTCATTAGTTACAGAGGAGAGGAGAGTTATACAGCGTGAATGAATCCTCTTCATGTGTCTGTAAGAGCTGAAAAAAAAAAAGAGAGTTGTAACCCTCCTGATTCTTTCTTTTAAACTAGTCTTTCCTTCCCAACAGGTCCGGGTCACCCAGGAGCTGAAACACACTCATGCAGAGCAGATGAGCAGATTACAAATCAAACACCAGACAGAGTGTGACCTCCTGGAAGACCTGAGGTGAGCAGACGGAAGTCACACTGTAGACACGCTGGATTACAGAAAGTGAACCAAACACTAAAAGAACATTTTCACACTGGATGAGAGCGTGACCGTTAAAGCAGGTGAAGCTGTGGAGGGACGCAGGCAGCAGTCCAGACATTTGGGGTCAAAGTCTTTTTAGCTTTTCAGTCTTGACCACGATAGAATTCAAATGTTGCTGTCCTGCTTTCAGAAGGTGTTATCGGTCTCATGGATGAGTGTGAATTAAGTCTTTTTGGAAAGTGTAAAAGTGTAACGCTGTAAAGGGAAAGCGTGTGTGCTGAGTTTATAATACAGGGCAAAGTCTGAGTATCATTGTGAAACTTAATGAGACACCATTCTTCACATCTGTAGTATTTGGTTTTCATAACCGTCTAAAGCCCAAACTGAAGCGTCTCTATTCAGCCAGTCTGTCCTCTGCTCCACACAGAGGCGGGTGTTTATGACTACAGAGCTTTTCTGTGCCTGATGTCCTTTCATACACACGCATACCAAGGGTTTTGATCACAGCAAATATGAAAGTTTTGGAGCATGATAACTTGCGCATGGCAAATATATATACATCAAGCGGCAACCTCTGGTCTGAAAATATGAAGCCAACATGAAGTCTTATAAACTGCAGTTTATTGAGTGTCCACTTGAGGCTGGCTGCAGAAACACCAGAAACCATATACACACCCATTCAAAAGAGATGATCTCTACAGCAGAAATAAACATGTTTACAGCCTGGTTCAAAATACATTTTGGGTCTGAATAGCTCATTTCTCAATCAGCACACACTGTACTGGGGTCGATTTTTTTCTAACGCGACGGTTCAGAAGATATTAAGATTACGAGTTTTTACCCATTTGAGGACATGACTGACTTGATTGACAGGAGGGAACACTGTAGCTATTGGCTAGGAGGCTCAAAGCCCGCCTTTTTACCTCACACTTGCTCGACAGAAGTTAGGATGAGTTCAGCATATCCAATATGGTTTCGCCGAAGATTGGCTTCAAAACAGCGCTTCAGAACAGATGGGTGATGTCATGGATACTATGACCATTATTTATACAGTCTATGGCAGGGGTTCCCAAAGTGTGGGTCTGGACCCCCTGAGGGGTTGTGAGATATCTTCCAGAATTATTATTATTATTTTTTAAAAGTTGTCTAAAAATAGTAAATTTTATGCATTATAGTAAAAAAATATAAAAAAAACGAGTAGATGAACTTGAAATAAAAACTTGGAAATAGAAAATGTAATGAGTTTTCTGTTTTTCTTTGTTGCCAGATGACTCCTAAGTTTAGGGTTAGTGAACAGTTAATTATCAAAAGCATCAGTAGCAGAAGGTTAATGATAACGGCACAGGAAACAGCCAAATACAGTTAAGCTTATTTTCTGCAGACCAGTTAAATGAAGCCACATTAAATCACTTTGAGGGACAGTGGGGGTCGTAAGTCTTTGCCACCTAAGTTTGGGACTCCCTGGTATATGGTATACATACATATGCAAATAATTCAGGCTTTACAGTTTTTGAATTCACCACTCTGTACACAACTTTAAGAACTTTGTTAACAATTACCACCTGCTTAAGAAAACGCTAAATACGTATGTGGACTAGGCCCGTGCCTGCTGGGTTAACAAATCCAGTTCATCAGCGGCATCAAGGACCACTACCAAAATGAATCAGCATTCAGACTGCTCTGTATGAGCTGAAACAGATATTAGATCTCAAGTTGGGACAACAAAGTTAACATTTTACCTGTTATTTTTTGTATCATATTCTAGTCCAGGGGCTCCCAAACTTTGCCATGCCAAGGATCCTCATCAAGCATCAGCTTCGACAAACCCCATGAATCAAACATACAACTTGCTGCACCAATTCATGCTGTTGCAGGAATCATTCCTGAATAATTATACTGTAGCCTCTGTGCATGGTGCATCTACTTCACCAACCAGTGCCCTGATTGTTAATAATCTTTATTCATTCATTTCATTCAATGTTTTTCTTTTCGTAAACAGTCTTATATCATTTTTCTGAGAACACATCTGGACACATGATGGGCAGTCTGACTCGCTGTAGTGAATCCATACTTACTGTGTAGTGGCTCAGACCAACAAGTGTTAGCTGCCCGGGCTGGCGGTTTTCGTAGTTGTGGCTGTGTTGGAGCTGACTCAAGTCCAGTATGGAGGCCTGGTGGTCTTTTTCTTTTAAAGAAAGGTTTCCATTTTAAGAGGAGGGAGGGAGGGAGGGAGGGAGGGAGGGAGGGAGTAATGAATCACTTACTGATGTATCAATAAAAGAATATATGCTGCTCTGAAAAAGTAAAAGTCATATCCTCAGCTTTTATTGGCAGAAGATTGAGGAGCAAAGAGATTCCAGATATCTCTTATATTTGGGTTAATGTGGCGATTTCAGTTTTTCAGTTGAATATTCACGTAGCAGTTAATTTGAGGGTGAAACCTTTTTATTCACACTTCTAATTAAAAGAGAGACAGTTTAGGTTATCCTCCTACATCATAATGCAGAGTGTTTGATCGTCCACGTGAGGCTGATATCTGGTCTCTGTGTCCTGGGACTGTTTGAGCGTTGCTTGACCAGGTTTTCTAACATTTGAAGAAAAGTTATCAACGGCAACCTGAACTAAGAAAAGAGTTAAAGTGTTCTCACAGTCCAGGTAAATACTATGAACTGAGACAGACAGACGGACGGCCTTAGCTCTGTGATCAGATGCATTGTAAAGGTTTAAAAGCTAAAGGTTGTGGTTGTGTTTTCAGCCTTAGTGTCGGGTTGAGTTGACAGCCTACTGGCTCCCCACTTCCTGTCTGTGGTTGGTGGCAGAGCTCTGAACCTTTCAAACAGCTGGAAGTTAAGGTCATAGAGAGCTGCCAGATGTTCAGGCTGCCTTGAATCTGTCGCCGTGGGAGGCTCAGTAACATTCATCTCCCTGAAACAATGTGCAACTCGACATGCATTGAATTTGTGAGGGTCACTCTCCCTGATCCCGACGAGAAGTGATTCAGCAAACTGGAAACTGCTTCTGCTTGTCAGCAGAGGCTGCTTTTGGGAAAATGACAGGAAGTGAGTAATGGGGGGTGCTGGAAGAGAGGGAGCCGAAGAAATGCAGTGAAGAGGAAGAGAGGGAAGCTCCCAGGAAGTAAGGCAGATTGTTTAGAGCCGGGTGGAGCATGGCAGTCAAGTCTCGACATGTTTAATGACTTAATGATGATTTTGCTGCAGTCACATTTTTCCCAGGGCGCTGACCTCGATGCTTTTCTTAGACGTTTGTACAAATTCAACTTGAGAGATTGCTAGCTGTGTTCCTGTCGCTGTAAATCAGCTCTAACAGTAAAAATAAGAACAATATGTAATGACATGCCTCACATTTTTCAGCCCTTTTATGATTTGCATCTGTGTGTGTGTGTGTGTGTGTGTGTGTGTGTGTGTGTGTGTGTGTGTGTGTGTGTGTGTGTGTGTGTGGTGTGTGTGTGGTGTGTGTGTGGTGTGTGTGTGGTGTGTGTGTGTGTGTGTGTGTGTGTGTGTGTGTGTAACCATTCAAACATTTCCAGATATTTAAAAACATGAGAAACTTCTTTTTGTTCCTCTGTAAAACTCCAAAGTGTTTGTTTTTGAAACTCAGTTTTTCCAGTAACATGTAGTCAGATGTTGGCCATGTATGTTCACACGCACACGTAAGCACGCAAACACACACACAAGCACGCAAACACACACACACACACACACACACACACACACACACACACACATGGTTCTGATTGTGAACACGCCAAGGGAAACTTAGAATAGAAAAGGCAACCAGAGGAAGTGCCTCTCCAACAGTAGTCTCTAATAAACGTACTCCACTTAATACTACAGTGAACTACATTTCCCATCAACATCAACCTTACTCTGTGAAAAACGTGCGTTAAACAACTTGAATGTTTTTGATTTTGTAGTGTGACGTTCAGGAGAAAGAGGGATTCTAAAACATGGGATTTCATAATGGTTTCATTAGCATTAGCTCAAAGCAGCAGCAGGTTTGAAGGAGATGAATATGGAGGGACGTTTAAACTTTCCAGTGTTGATATCAGCAGAGAAGTGTTCCCACTTTGTGCTACACTAAGGCTGCACAACAAATAGCCAACTTCATCATTATCTGAATGTCACAGGGATGGATTTTTGACGATATTCGATATGCCTCTATTTTCAGACTCATTTTGGTCAATACAACAAATACTGATATTTACTCACCTTTTTGCTTGTACATTGTGCCTGTTACTCTTACTGTGACAGTCTGTTTGTTCTAGAAACAGACATAAAACAAGACAAATAACATTATATTCTACCATAACTGAGAACTGTGTTCTTTTGTTGCTGTTCAGGAAGACGGTTCTTCAGATGCAAAATTAAGTTAATTGTTAAATGTGTTGTTTTGCTTTTCCTGGAATCACCGGTGCTTTTCAAGCTTTGCAGAGACCTGTTCTTCTATCTGTTTCCTACTCTTCAAAATACTTCAATACAGCCAGAAAGTGTGTGTTAGCCATAAAGCATCTTTCATACAAACAGAAATTCAAAGTGCTTTACATCGTAAAAAAACAGAAAGGAAGAAATAGTGATACAGATACTGTGCCTTATAATACAAGCATTTGCAAACACATTACAAATGTGTGAATTGCATACAATAGAAACGATATTTCTCGATATAGATATAACATGTTTGATAAAAATGTGATATATTTGAACCTGTAGTTACACCCCAAACCACTGGAAAGGGAGGGGGAGCTAATGTGTCTTAAACGCTAGTTGCCACCCAACATTAAAAAGAATAAGACGACAGCATTGGACAGCTGATCATATCACAGATTAAGAGGTAGGTGGGCTTAAAGACGTTTGTTGTAAATTTAAATAAATTGTGCAAGTTACCTCAACCTGAGAAAAATTTGAATCTACAACTAAAACTTCACAAAAATCTCATCTAACATTAAAGACCTGCTTCCTGTTAGCACTGTCAAAAATGATGGATTCAAGAAGCTTATCAGAAAAGTGAATCCAGATACAACAACTGTCTTCAATTTCCACTTGGGGTCAAAAATCTGCCTATAAATTTAAATGCAATAATTCTTTGATATTTATCGTGATAATTATCTATATCGACTGATATGAAACATTTTATCGTGACATCTTTGTCAATATCGCCCAGCTCTAGGTACGAGAAAGGAATATGTAATCAAACATTATTCTTGCTTTCCCAGCATGTGCATTTTATCTGGTAGGTGGCAGAATGTGTGTCCATGTTTTCACAGTCAGATGAAACTTAAGCTATTTTACAGCCACTCCCAAATGATGCAGGTTTTCTTTGAACACACATACTGTTTGAAAGAAAGCTCTAGGTCCGAAACTGCGTGATAATGAAATGATTAAGAGGAAGATGGTTAATCAAATTTGGTTGGCATGCTTGCAAAATAGGGTAACAAACATCTTAAATCACAGCTGAATATGTAACTACGGCACAGTCCGTTCTAAAAGTCAATGAAACATCTGAAATGAAACCTTCTTGTTAATCTTAGATCAGATTATGACATGGGATGAATATGGTAAAGAAAGATCACCACACAGAAAGGCCTGCTGGTGTACTCCGCCCTATCCAAGGAAAACTGGACTTTCCGTCATGGAGGAATAACCATCACCCCAAGACTATGATAATAACACATATGTGAAATACTCTGAATGTTGTCCTCCTCTTGTTTCATAGATATATTGATTGCTGTCTCATCTATGATCCAATAATAATATGGTATCATTAACATCCTCTGTTTTTCTCCTCTTTAGGACTTTCAGCCAGAAGAGGGCTGCTGTAGAACGAGACTACGCCCAGGTAAGTAAATCTTAACTCTCTGTCCTCTCTCTCACAGCCCTTCTGATGCTCGTTAACACCATCGCTCCCCTGCCTTGTCATTTGCGCTTCTAAAAATACGCTCCGTTTTTACTGTCCTCCAAAGACACCATATGACAGTGAGGTTGAGGATGTGGCCCTAAGAAAGCTCTTTATTCACTTGTGGCCAGAGAGCTGAAGCAGCCGCAGAAACAAACACCACAACAGAAAGAGAACCATGCATTGATGACCCTGTGGCTGGTTTCCTCCTCGCTGTGTTGTTTTTGCCCGCAGCTTCCTGGAGACGTCAATCGTCTGTCTGAAAAATCCCGTCTTTGCCTCTTTGGCTGTGTTCAGGTTTTGCAGCCCGGTGAGGAATGTCCACCACCACTGTGAAGAGAGGGGGCCCGTCTGTAGATCCAACTAGCATCCTAATATGTATGTTTGCTCATGTGCATCTGGTCCTGAAGGCTGGTTTAATGAAGCTAGACAAAACAAAGTCTTAAACGAGCAGAACAAACCCAACCAGGATTGATCTGTTTCATTAAGCCGACCGGGAGATAATGAGACCGTGCTGACTCCAGTGTGGTTTAGAACATGAGTCTGAAACCAGAAACTCTGTACAAGAAGTGGACATGACCACTGTGACAGGATCCAAGTGGACTACTGTTTTGGAGCTTTGAGTTATGTATTTTGGCAGTCGCCTAGGACTGTCCAATAACCACAACATTGCAATACAGCACTATTGACAAACCAACCACAGGGAACGGCAAGACACTGCCACAACCTCTTGTTCAGTCTCTCTTTTTGAGGCTGTGCCCGTCTTGTTCTACACTCAGAAACTAACTAACTAAACTAACTGCATCCATAGCTCCCTCTTCTCTTCCACTGCTTCAGAGGTTCAGTCTTTGTTTTTGAAAAGGGAACAATAGCAGCCGCTCGGGTCACAGGAAAGAAAAAGTTAATGTTGCAGTTTGGGAACACTTTGGCTCTGATGATGAAAAATGAGAGGAGGCTGAATGCAAAATCTCACCACAGAGATCTCTGCAAAACATGGATATACACAGAATGGTTGATGGGAAATGTAGGAAAGAGAGGGGGGGAGGTTGATCACAGGGAAAGAAAGTAAGTTAAACCGTATTATGTATAATTATCTGCTTAACCTGCACAACACAGGTGCCAAATGTATCACCATGGGTTTTAAAGTTTAAGCAGACACTGGATGACTGTGGCCTGTCTTACCTCTGGATCACACAGCAGTGTAACAACAGTAACTGGCTTAGACGAACTGTTGAACAGAGGCTTAAAGATCAGTTTCTGCAAAAGTGGCAAAGTGAACTGGATAAAATCATCATGTGATTTATATGTACGATTTAAACGAGACATAAAACTAGAAAAATATTTGTTATTTGAAAACCAGAAGTAGAGACAGGCTATCTGTAATTTTAGAATGAATAACACCAGGATACCTAAGGTCACTGTAAGGTATAAAGGCCTGGATAGAAAAGATAGGATTTGTAACCTCTGTCACGATAATCGTGTGGGCGATGAAACCATATTTTGTTTGAATGCAGGAGCACAAGCATTCTGAATAATACAGAGAGAGGTTCATACTCAGGTATTAGTTCAAACGTCCCTCTGTGTTTAAATTAATTCTACTTTTGCAATCAGATAAGCCGAAACTTATCTGTAAATTAGGGGCTTTTCTGAAGAATGTCCTTCCATTGTTTAAGTAAGATCATGCCGTGTGCCATCATTATATTGTTTTGTTATTTTTAATTTATGTTCTGCGGCTCCATATCATGTGATCATCACATTTAATGAAATGAAATGAAAAGAGAGAGCGAGGGATGACATGCACCAAAGTGCCGAGTATTGGAGTTGAAGGGCACAGGTTCTGCTGAGATAATCCTGAGTCCCAAATGTGCAGATTTTGAAGGGTCATCCATTCACTGATCATCCAGCTATCAAAGCAATCATCCCCCTCACCCCTCCTCCCAGCCCCACGTCACAGAGCAGCTCCCACAAATCACGTCAATGCCGAGAGTCCGGACGGATGAAGTCTTTCTACAAAATTCCCAAGTTTCCCAATACAGCTTTAAAAGCAACAGACACAGATGCCTGAAAGCTGCTGGAACATCACATCTGGTTGACAAAAAGATGTCCGTTTAGCTTATTTGTTCATGATTAAAATCAGGATGAATGAAGACATTTGTATCATACCACTACCCTAACTCACAACAAGGGGAATTCCTCCTCCACTACAGCCTGACCAGCACCATAAGAGGCTGTGTCGCAGCATCCTGGCCTGACAATGTGAGTCAGGTGTGGAAGTTTCAGTGACACATTCTAAGTGAACTTCCTGAAGAGAAACGTACTCTGGTTTCCCTGGTGAAGTTGCTAATCCTACTTAATTTAATGTCTTCTTAAATGCAGTACAGCTTGTACACACATGGGATCAAACATGAACTTTACGTTGATTAGACTCATTCTTACCTTGAAATGTACAAACAGAGATCACTCTCTAAACGGGAAAAGCTAAAAAAAGAAACAACCCCTGTTGTTGAAAATCTCTGACACCTGTTTGTACATTATTTATATTGGTTGACTGGCTCCATGTATTCATGTCACCTCACATAAAAGATTCACGCCTCCTCAGTGCGAGGAAGGAGGAGTAGAAACGCTACACTGAACTCTGCACAGACGGGAACCAAAGAGAGTCGTGAAAAACATATCTGCAGCTCTGACTATCCTGTGAACCTGTGCAACTACGGGGACTCAAATTTCATGTTGTACACACCCCCCTCGACTGATGTCTGATTGGCTGCACAGTCCATTTAAATTATGGGCATGTGTCTGGCAGCTGAAATATCAGTGTACTTATCAGTTTGTCTGTAAGCCAACTCAGAGGAGATAAATGGGAACAGTTTGAAAGTATTTTCCATCATGGCACATTTTAAGAGCAGGAAGGTGTCAATCAACCTTTGATGGTTATTTAACTTGCATGTATCTGAATGTTCTTTAATTAAAGTGAGACTGTGAAAAAGAACAGCCAAATAAAGGTGTGTGGTTCTCCAGTAGAGAGCCAGCGTCAGCCTGCAGGCTAGCCTTTGTAACCTAGTGCACATGTGTTTTATTGGATATGCATGCCCAAGTTATACCCGTGTTTTAAAAGTCAGATTATGTCAAACTGAGCTCTGCAGCACAGCTCGCAGTCTTTTATAACTCATCATCATGTTGTGAATCCTCCACAGGAGTCGTTATAAAAGCTTGGGTTCTTTTATCTCTGGTCTGATTGTGTTTGGTGTGTGTTAGTGTTCGTCTCTGCAGTTTCATCAAACTTACATTATCAATCCTCCAATCACTTTGACGGACGCAGGTCTGTGATTGTTGCACTGAAAATAATCAGCAGTTTCTGAGGTGGGAGTATTTGTTGCATGAAGTGTATGCTGCATGGTGTTTGGACTGTAAATGCAACAAATATAAGATATATGAAGGCGCCCACTTCGGCCTTTAGGGCAGGGGTTTGTAAAGTGTGGGTTGGTATGTAAATAGTTCACTGTATACTATAAACTTATTTTAACCTTAACTAAAATTCCAAACTGACTTTCCTGTTGAAGCTTACACTATTTAAAGGACAAAGCAATGTATTGATAAATGGATGGATGAATTGATAACTGAAATAATCCTTATCAGAGAGAGCCACATGTAGAGCTGGGAGATATTGAAAAAGATGTTTTCGCAATAACGTTTTTCATATTAGTCGAAAAATTCTAATGTAATCTAATCTAATCTAATCTAAGGTAATAGTTAACGCAGAGTCAGCACAGTGTCAGACTAACGACTCTGCTTTGAGCTGGTAGGTTTTGAGTTTTCTTCAGCATCGCTGTCGCTTGTTTCAGCTGTGTTTACATTTCGCTCCAAACTTATTTAAGCCCCGCCTACCTCTCACCCTGCGACATGTTTGGCTGTTCAATGCCATCTTCTACTTCTGTTTAATGTTGGGTGGCAACTAACGTTTAAGGCTCATTAGCGCCCCCTCCTTTTCCAGTGGTTAGGGGGTTTAATTACAGGTTTATTTATATCAATTTTTATGGAACATTTGTTATATTTATATTGAGAAAAATGATGTCGCGATAATTATCGTTATCGAATTATCGCCCAGCCCTAGCCACATCAAAGACATGTGTGGGGTAATGGTGTATGGGCTCAGTGCTGTGATTTATAAATGTAACGGGTGGGACTTATGATGTATACTGTTACAGCTGAGAGTCAGGCTCTGGACAATCTAACGATCATTTACTCTCATAAAGTAGAAATACCATAACTTTTTAACTTTAATGTGTGGATTTAGACTGTTAATGGGAATATAAAATGTTTAGATATTGCTTTTGGATGTGAGATATCTATAAGGAATAGGACAAAGGGGTTAATGCAGACAGTACTTGGATTATGAAATAATGATAATTCAGCTCTTCATTGTGGGCCTTGGTCTGAAAGGTGTTCTGTGTGTCTGGGTTATGCTGGCTGCTGGTTATGTGATCAATTAGACACCCGCTGCCAGTGGCTGAATCAAAGTGGGTCAGAGTGTCTCTGGAACACTTCGTTCCCTTTGGTCACACCCGCTGCTTTTTGTTTTTTTGATTCTCCTCTCTTTACGCGCCTTTTCTGGGTCTCTTACACCTGCAAGCTGCTTTAGCCATCAGTCAATTACTATTCAAATCACACAGTGTGATAAAATGTCCTCCTCTGTGCGGCTCTTCCTCTGCCGTCCTCGCATCCCTCCTCCTCCTCCCCTTCCCTTGTTCCATCACAGTATTCAGGCGTGTCCGCTCAGCTAGCTCAGTTGGCAATCCTCTCTCTCTCTCTCTCTATCGGAGTTCCACAATGGCGGGGTTTGTAGCAGCTTTGAAGCTTTGGCACCAAGTTCACCACTGATCAGACCAGTGAGTTCAGGGCCCGTCTATGCTGCGGACAGGGAGAGGATAGATGGGCTGATTTCATTGATGGCTGCTGTTTTAGGCCCTAAGCAGGAAACAAAGTAACAAACTGGAAACAGAAAGTGGGGTGGTTGACTTTTTTGAGTGCAAGACTATTTTTTGAAGTTCTGATCTCTTTATTCCCTCTAATAATAGCTCTGCTCAATTTCTTCTTACTGGTTATGGATGGTGGTTTTATCACCTGCCGTATTGGCTCTAATTTAAGACATTTCCCCCCTTTAAGACTCACTTAAAAAAATTTAAAATAATGATTTTAATCATCAATAATGATAAAATAAATATTTTTAATGTATTTGAAAGTAAACGACCACATTTAAATGGAAATTAATGTTATCACGTGTGCAAATAAAGCACCTAGGGTATCAAAATAACCTGCAGTGTATCAAATAGATGACAGCTCTGTTAATGAGCAGACCTTTGATATGTTTTTCATTTTGAAACAATTCTTTTGGGCTCGCCATCTTTGGACATTGAACTCTGTGAGACCGTACTTCTTGGCTGTTCACAGCTTTAATAACCATTGTCTTAAGAAAGGCATCATAACTCGGCCTCAGTTTGGGTCAGCTTTTAAGCACCTTAGTTCACCGTGTCTCTCCATCCTTCATCCCCCTGGCATCGTAGCAGTGAGTGACGCTTAGCCTTGGTCATGAAGGGTACACTCCCTTTACAGATAAGTGGCACCATCTGTTGTGTTGAACATTTACAATTACGGAACCCTGAATATTTAAGACAATGACACTTTATCAGATGTATTTTTGAGGGGGGGAATGTGTCTAATATTTGAGTCAGTGCAGTGATAAATGTCTTGGTATTTTGTTTCCTCTGTCTGCATAAAAATGTATTTTATTTAAGCTGGAACAAAATCCCTTGTCTGTACTTTAGCATTGTTTACTTGTTGAGCTGATCACACAAATCGGAAAATTACAACAATATTCAAATCAAACACTCACCCTGTAAACATGCATGAAACAGATTACTCAGAGCAATTGGATTAAGGTGGTAAACCACAGAAGGACTTAACATGTCCTCTACTTGTTGTTAAACCTGTGCACTGCCCCACCTCCTGCCACATTGTTCCACTCAGTCAAAAAACACTGATGTTGTTCAGTGTGTGAGGTGACGCTGTATTATATGATGTACCACAGCATTTTAACTCTGCAGCAACAGACAAGTGTGACTTTCAAATGACAGATTTGCTTGAAATGGATGCAGAAGAGGTTGAGATACTGTAACTTTGCGTCTCTAGCACAAATGAGGCTTCATTTGAAGGCAACAGCACAGTTTCTTTTCATGAGGCCCATCCTGCCTGATGAAATATCCATGCTGTTCAGTTTATAGGCCGAGGATTTCTCATTTGTTTCCACTTTTTTACATAATTTCTCTCTTCATTTGAGTAAAAACTAAATCATTGTGGTGATGATCTTGTTGTTCCAACCATCTTTGAATTTAACTGTTTTTTTGATGTAAACTTTGGAGCCCAAACTTTCAATTCACTACAATACTGAAACCGTATCTTTTAGTCTTGCCAACAGCAACCCATTGACGACAAAATGACGTGTCACTGTCAGGACGACGCTAACAATCCATCAAACAAACAAACTCTCTTTCCTTCATTTTAAAAGAAGTACATGTCCCTCACACAGCAAACACATATCCAAGAACACCCTGAGCCTCTTCCTCACATCAATGTTAACTGTGTCCTGATATTTTAGTTCTGCAAAGGTTAACCTCACTGCTGGACGAGGTGCAGGACTCTGGTATCCCCTCAGGGATGAATGTGGTCTAAATAAATCACATTTTCTGCTAAAAATGAACCCACGTCAGCATTTAACCCAAATATGATCCAGCCCCTGAATGAGAAGGTGAACAGGTCCATGCAATGCTAATGCAATGCACAGCTTAATGCAGCCACATTTAACTTATATTAGGTTGTATCTTACTTCCTGTGTCTGATATCGATGCCGATGGAGATCTTTACAGCTAATGAAGAAAAGATGTAGTGTTCACTGACTTTGCTCTTTCTATCCTTCTGTCGTCATGCTCTGACTGCCTGGTGGTTTATGGGACAAGGTCAGGCTGGGGCAGACTCCTCCAAGCATGTCCTGTGTGAAGATGAGATCCAGAAAATGTGTGTTTGTGTCAAAGGTGAAAGGTCATCCCTGTTTTTGTCTCTCCTCTTCTTTTTAAAGGCCCTCCAGAAGTTGGCAAACCAGTATCTAAAGAGAGAATGGCCCGACAGTCTCACAGAAGATCAGGCAGATCACAGGTAACACCTCCGTCCACACCCCGGCCCTGCATGCTGTTGATCTGGGTTTTAAAGACATCAAAGTAAAGCTGAACAACACAACTAATGTGAAACCAGATGCTGTCTATGACTCAAAACACAGAGGCCTTGTGCAGTAATGTGAAAAGAATCCGCTCAGAGTGTTTGATCCATTTATGAACCCGTCTCAAAACTTTCAATCCCCTGCAGGATAGTGCTCTGACTGAATCCAATCAAATGAAAGGATTACATATTGTATTTGCAGGATAATATTAAACTGATTATGTTTCATGTTTAATTATTTTTTATACAAAACAAGACATCTGATGAGCTCACCTCAGGATGTTGGAAGCTATAACATCCGTCTTTCAAATTTTCTGACATCTACTTGTAAAAAAGTAAAATCAATAAGTGGCAAAAGTCATTTTAGGATGATTTAGTGATGAAAATAAACCTATATGTTGGATTTACTTAACTCAATGTCACGCTGCTGCCTCCTCTTCATTTGTTGCTAAGACAGCACTGATTTGTTCTTGTGTTTTTTCCCGTGTTCAGGAACATGTATTGTGTATGGAAGGCCTATTTAGAGGGAACGATCCAGGTCACACAGTCCAGAATAAGCGCCTGCGATAACTACAAAGTCCAGGTGGCGGATCCAGCCAAGACGGTCAGACTGCAGAAGGACCAGCAGCTGAGGAAGGTAATATGGGTCAATTTTACAACTCTGCTCAGGTTTGGGATGTGTGCAGGTTTTTTTTTTTTTAACACTAACAGTGGTACATCTCCACTCCACTATTGATTTTCACATTCTTTCTTTTAAGAGAGATTAAAGCTGGAGTAAGTGATCTATTGTACGAACATTTTTGGTTATTATTGTACAAGTAGTGCCAACAATACTCTGACAATAAAGCAAAATAACTCTGGTGTCTGTGGCAGCTGCAGGCTGGTGATAAGTTCACCCAAACTATTAATGCGGTCTTAATGAAACGATTGGATGGCGTACCTGCAAATCAAGCCATGACATGCGTATTCTATTTTTGCACCTTCTGCGAGCAACCAGAGTCCATCAGCTGTTTCTACTGAAGGAACTGAATAAATTACCTGCTGGAAGTCAGACAACAATGGCAGAGAAGGAATAGGCAAAGTTTTTAGCTCCACTTCCTCTAACTTCTGCTACACACACCAAATAAAGGAAGACGGTAGTTGAAATGGTGACAAATTAAAAGGGATGGGATAAAGTTAGAGGACAAACAGAGTGAACGTTGGACTCTTTCGGTGGAGGCTCACTTGTGCTACATTCTCCAAATATCTGAGCTTTAAGAGTCATAGAGGTGGGTTTCTCTGAATTTTGGCACCACCCATGGACGAAGCAGGACATCTTTTTTCTCTCTCCTAATTTAGTCTTAAACATGCTCAAATGTCTCCTTACAAAATGTCTCAACCTGCTCTTTAGCAGTCAGTCGCATCACTCATTGTGAATTTTTGCAGTGGAAAAAGTTAACTAAGTTGTTTTCTTAATTACCTCACCCAAAACCTACCCCCCCTTGCAGTGATTACAGACATTAAAATGACTTCACAGAAATGGTTCATCTTTATGTTGATGGTTTGCCTCTGTAGGTCAGAATGAGGCATCCATGTTCATTAAAGTTTAAGTCAGGGGGCGCTGGTGGACGAGTGGTCTAGGTGCCACACATACAGAGGCTATAGTCCTCGTTACAGAGGTCGCCGGGAATCGAACCGGCGACCTGCATGTCTTCCCCCACTCTCTACTCCCCACATTCCCTGTCTCTCTTCAGCTGTCCTATCATAAATTCAAAAATGCCCCAAAAACACAACTTTAAGTTAAAGTCTGTTTCATAACCTCTGAAGAACTCCTCACAGGAGCTTTAATACAACCTTCAGGGATCACTGAAGAAAAGGACGAAGGACAATACAGTACCTCAGCCTGGTAACTCTGATATTAAGTCCTTTAAAGTGTTTTCCCCTGAGGCCATAATATAGTTTTCAACTTTTTTCAAAGGGAGCTCTGTGGATTCCTCTTTGCTACAAAAGCTGGCAGTGTGTTGAAGCTCATTTGGTTTTTTTTCCCCGTTTATTTTTGGGTTTTAGCCAGTTGAAACATGCTCACCCTTTGGCAAAATGCTGTGCTTGTCACTGTTATTTTTACTGAGCTGTAGGGAAAGTCTGGATCAATAAGACCAAACATCACTTCATATATTTACCCATGGCAGCTAATGGTTGGATACCCCCCCTACCCCCCTGTGGGCAGCTCTGTAAGTGTATGCAAAGAACAAAAGAGGCAGAAACAAATTGCCTCTATATAATTGTGTTGGCCTGTTCTCTGTTCTCATAAAAGAAGACAGGAGCTTGACTTTTACCAATGGGTGACTACTTTTGTTTGACATTGTACTGCAGCTGTAACACCATTCATCCAGTACAACATTAAAG